>NC_089818.1:13848200-13868200 GCF_029633855.1 Hoplias malabaricus
GTTCTGTGGAGTGTGAGAGACTGTGAGACAGAACCAAACCTCCAGCATTCGTACCAGACCTCCCTAATTCTCTCAGCTGCCATCAGACTCACACGCAACACTCCAACCTGCATCCCACCAGGTGATGAGTCTATGGTGTTGTTCTCCTACAGAGAGAGAGAGAGAGAGAGACAGGAAAAAGAGAGAGAGAGCCAGGTTTGTGCGGGAGATAAATGAGCTCCTCGTGAATCCCCTTCCCTGAACTTTTAAAGGTAATTTGTGTGATTACAGTAATGAAAATACCGCACTGCGTTTAAAAAGGCTCTGATCATTTGCAGTTTCTGCTTCGTCTCTGTCATTAGAGTCTGTGTGGGAGGCTCAGCCAATCAGAGTGAGCCTTATTTAAATACAGAGCGTTTTAAGCACAGTCTGCTCCAACTGGAGCTCTATAATTAAACCAGACCTTAATTACAGCAGAGAAAACAGGGCCAAGTCACGTGAGGCTCGTCAGGCGAAGAGAGTCAGGAAGATTCTGTGTGTGTGTGTGTGTGTGTGTCTGTGAGTGTGTGTGTCTGTGAGTGTGTATGTCTGTATATTTCTGTGTGTGTGTTTGTGTACTATTATTTTTAGGTCATATGGGACATGTAGTAACTTTATACAACTATTTCCAGATGTATATAAAAGAATCATCCACAAGATTAAAACTACTGCCAAGTGATGTAATAGCACTGATAATCTGGTTACAGCACACTCTCGTGTGGAGGTGGTTTCCCATCTGGTCTGATCTCACAGAAGAGCAGCTGGAGCTCTTCTGAACACACACTGCTGAAAGGGTTAACGCCACTCTGATAGAACCGGGTCAGAACACACACTGCTGAAAGAGTTAAAACTGCTCTGATTGAACTGGGTCAGAACACACACTGCTGAAAGAGTTAACGTCGCTCTGATAGAACCTGGTCAGAACACACACTGCTGAAAGAGTTAACGCTGCTCTAATAGAACCGGATCAGAACACACACTGCTGAAAGGGTTAATGCTGCTCTGATGGAACCGGGTCAGAACACACACTGCTGAAAGAGTTAACGCTGCTCTAATAGAACCGGATCAGAACACACACTGCTGAAAGAGTTAACACTGCTCTGATAGAACCAGGTCAGAACACACTGCTGAAAGGGTTAATGCTGCTCTGATAGAACCGGATCAGAACACACACTGCTGAAAGGGTTAATGCTGCTCTGATAGAACCGGGTCGCAACACACACTGCTGAAAGAGTTAACGCCGCTCTGATAGAACCAGGTCAGAACACACTGCTGAAAGGGTTAATGCTGCTCTGATAGAACCGGATCAGAACACACACTGCTGAAAGGGTTAATGCTGCTCTGATAGAACCGGGTCGGAACACACACTGCTGAAAGAGTTAACGCCGCTCTGATAGAACCAGGTCAGAACACCGCTCACTGTGCATGAGGCTGAGTGACCCAGCTGTGACCCCTTCTCTCTCCTTGTTTATCAGTGAGACTGGGGCACCTATCACCTATGACCTTTGACCCTATCTTCCTATTAAATATGAGATATATTATTACTATAAAATAGTAAGTCATATTGCAAGCTTGTTTTTATGCGCCTTATCCACAGAAATATCTACATCTGATGTAATATTTATATCTGATTATACATTTAATACATAGCAGTAAATTCAGGCCACGATATGATTATCCTCGTAACATCTTCAGCATCAGGAATCTCTCTGATGTATCCCAGCATCCTTCATTAATCACACAGATGAAATTAATACATAGAGAAAGATCTGTCACGATTCATTCAACGTTTATAATGTAATTTACAAATGCCACACTTACAGAGCATGAGGAGAGAGGCGGTCAGGTGGGTATCTGGGTTACTCTGTGGATCCATGTAAAACAGCACTGATGCTGTATATGTATATATATATATTTATGGCCCTTTAATACACTGCAGTCGTATTTGATTAGATGAGAAGCGATAGTGAAATGGAAGCAGAGAGTAAACACGCTTTAAGGTGGGGGCCGTGAGTGGGATTTAAACGATTAGAGCTGACATTTTGTTTGTATTAAAGCAGCTCTTATATATGTACAGCTCTTATAATCCTGATGATGTGTGTGTGGGTGTGTGGGGGTGTGTGTGTTTCTAACAGGATTGCAGGTGTGTTCTTATCTCAGTGCCTGACTTTAATCACCAGTGCCTTTCCTCATTATTCATCCGTGTGTGTGTGTGTGTGTGTGTGTTTGTGTGCGCGCTGTGCACTAAGCTTTCCTCTCGCTCTCTTCCCTGCTCTCCTTGTTCTCTTTTGTTCCACTTTCCCCCCAGATTTCTCCTCCTCACTTGCTCCAGCTCGTGTCATGGATCTGAACTGTTGAAGCCCCTTTCTTCTGAAGGGTGTTTAATCAGTGAAACCCAGTCTGATCTTTAAGAGGACTTTTAAGCTCATTTCTAATCTGAATGTTCTAGATTCAACCTAGAACCTTCATCAAAGCGCTCTGTCCATCCACAGTCTGGAGGTGATGTATGTGGACCTCCAAAGTGTCACGATTTCTGTGGTCGGTTTGCGATAAATTGCCGCATTAAGGCTTAGCAGGTTTATTTAGGGTGTAGGTTTAGGGGACATCTCTCATGTTTCAGGTGTTTTAAGCAAATTTGGAAATGGAAAACGATTCCATTATTTAAAAATACAACAGGCGTTTTACACCAAGGATGACACTTGGTGGAGTGATGGAGTGAAGAGAGCTCCACCTGGTGGTAACATCTCAGCCTGCTAAATGTGAGTTGCAAATTTAATTAGAGGAATTCAATTCACAGTCAAATAATACAGACTATAAAAGGTTATAAATATCAAGATTATTATTATTATTATTACTGTTATTATAGAAGGTGCTTTAGTCGTCCAAAGTTGTGTAACATCAGAAGAAGAAAAAATGGGTGTGGCTTTGTCTTTAATCCAATGCACTGATACTGTCCCCTGTATCTACACAATACATTATTTGTTTTGTAATTTTTATCATTATTAATAGCTCGTTAATTAGATTTTAGCTGAAAAAATGTCTTTTATAATGTGATCATAATTGAATCTGTGTAAACATTTTAAAAGTTGTGACCCTCCAGCACAAATTTTTGACTCTTAATCGGACTAAACCCATCTGAGATGTAAACTTGATTGTTCCTAATGTCCTCTTAAAGACGTTTTGGTGAGATCCTAGACGCATGCGGTTCTGGTCGCCCTGGTTCTTCTCTGTTCTGCTGCTTGGAGTGCAGTGTGTTCTGGTTTAAGGAGAAAGTTCTGCCTTTAGAGCCATCAGAGCCGGGTCCGGGGCCTGTGGGGAAAACCCAAACTGTGAATTAGTGAAAAGCAAAAGTCTGATGGTTTTAAACACAGCTGTGTGTGGACATGGTGACAAGTTTCTGTGTGGGGTTTGGTTTGGTTTGGTTTGATGAAGTGTGGGTTGGGGGTGTGCGGTGCTCCAGGGGATTGGGGGGGGCTGTGTTTTCCTGGAGGGGCTCAGACGTTTCTGTCTTTAACAGGAGGCGATAATCACAGGACTCCTCTCTGAGACGTCATACTCCGTCACTGTGGCGGCGTACACCACCAAAGGAGACGGCGCTCGCAGCAAAGCCAAAGTCATCAAGACCACAGGAGCAGGTACCAGTCTAAACACATCCACTGATGTTGAAGGGGGCCACGTGTGTTTCAGAATTTGTGGTGCTGAGCTGAGAACAGAGTGATTCAGAGCGGTTGGGCTGTAGAGACTGGTGGTGGTGAATGGAACCAGACGTCTTTGTGTGTATATTTCTATCTTTCTGTGTCTATATACTGTGTTTAGATCATTATATTACCTCTCCATCATCTCCTGTGACCTTCACATGTCTATTGAGTTGATGAGGAACAATGAGGATGAGGACAGAAAAGAGTAGGAAAGCTTGGGACTAGGTAGACGTCTGGTTCCATTCACCACCACTATGAACAGTTTCTAACTACAGCATTGATACTTGTTGATTACCTTAAAGGAACACTAGGTATTTCTGCTCCTGGGCTCCGCCTAGGTTTACAGTGTGTGATTCACTTTTACAGCTCTGTCCTGAAGTCAAAGGGGAGGGGTTGGGAGGTGGTTGGTGTGGTGCAGTGGTAACACCATTGGCTCGCATGTGAAAGACATGGGTTTGATTCCAGGTCTGGGTAACCAATAAGAGTCCTTGGGCAAGACTCCTAACACTGCACTGGCCTACTTGTAATACCAGTAAACTCGTTAGATTCTGAGGATAAGAGCATCTGTCAAAAAATGCCATAAATAAATGTTTCTAACTCTCCTTCCAAAGTTACATAGTGCAGTTTCTGCGGTGCTGAGCCTAGAGTAGCAACAATAGAGGCTCTGTTCTCACTGTTACAGCTCAGTGGAGCATCACAATGATTTTGATTGATTTTTTAAGCTAAAAATACAACCTAGTGTTTCTTTAACTGAAATTAAAATTAGTTGTGGACCCAGACACTGAGAGACCCCATTTAAAAAGCTCAGATCAGCATGAAATCAATAGATTTGAGTGGTCTACATGTTTCACACCTCTCTCCAGTTCCTGGAAAACCCACAATGATCATCAGCACCACGGTGGGCAACACGGCCCTCATCCAGTGGCAGCCTCCCAAAGACATGGTGGGCGAGCTGATGGGCTACCAGCTGCGCTACAAGCGCGTGGACGAGGAGGCCTTTACGATGCGGGAGTTCAGACGCTCGGACGACCACTACACGGTCACTGGGCTGTACAAAGGCGCCACGTACACCTTCCACCTGAGTGCCAGGAACCGCGCCGGCCTCGGGGATGAGCACGTGAAGGAGATAAGCACTCAGGAGGACGTCCCCTCCGGCTTCCCCCTCAACCTCAGTGTGGTGGGACTCACCACCACCACCACACGCCTTACCTGGGACCCCCCTGCCGTCTCGGAGAGAAACGGACGCATCACACAGTACAACGTGGTCTACCGGGATATCAACAGCCACCAGAACTCCACCAACCGCACACAGGACACGCACATGACCCTCCAGGGCCTCCGTCCAGACACCACCTACGACATCCGAGTCCAGGCCTTCACCAGCAAGGGGCCGGGACCCCTCAGCCCCAGCATCCAGAGCAGGACCATGTCCACCTCTCCAGGTCAGTGGGGACAGGGAGAATGAACAAGTGAACTGTCCACAGGTGTGAGTGGGTGAGTGTGTGAAACTGTCCACAGGTGTGAGTGTGTGAGTGACTGGGTGAGTGTGTGAATCTGTCCACAGGTGTGAGTGTGTGAGTGACTGGATGTGTGTGTAAAACTGTCCACAGATGTGAGTGAATGGATGAGTGTGTGAAACTATCCACAGGTGTGTGTGTGTGAGTGACTGGGTGAGTGTGTAAAATTGTTCAAAGGTGTGTGTGTGTATGTGTATGACTGGGAGAGTGTGTGAAACTATCTACAGGTGTGTGTCTTTGTGACTGGGTGAGTGTGGTAAACTGTCCATGGGTGTGTGTGTGTGTGCGTGTGAGAGAGGCTGGGTGAGTGTGAAATTTTCCACGTGTGTGAGTGACTGAGTGAGTGTTTCTATCAGAAGCTAGAAATCAGTCAATTCTAAAATAGGAATACACACACACACACACACACACACCTTGATTCTTATCTCTTTTGTGCGTTAGAGATTACTGATGATAATCTCTCCGTTTTCTGCTTTATCACAGCAGATGTGCTGCTACGTCGCCACAATAAAAGTCCTGTTAAACATCAGCCACACACCTGTACACTGCACTGCAGACAGCTGTCTGAATATTTCAAAACACTCAGATAAACACGCCGACACACTGCACCAGATTCACCAGGTGTTGTTTTAAGGCGGTGTGAAGAACCCTCTCTGTATGGGTTCTGTTCTCTTCTCTGAGCTTTCATCACAGCTACAGCCTTACGGCCCTTTAACGCTGTGAATACTTTACCACTGTTGTTTATTTATAACGTAATAAAAGAAATTTTATGTGTAGACGAAGAATTAAATTTTCATAGGATGCTCTTGGCTGTACGTTTTTTTTTTGTTAGTGGACTATTCTTAGTCCAGCTATGACACTGAGGGGTTTAAAAACTCCAGCAGCACTGCTGTGTCTGATCCACTCGCACCAGCTCAACACACACTAACACACCACCACCACACCGCCAGTTTCACTGAGCATGGTTTTAATGATTTGGATGATTGATGCTTGTGTGGGGGGGGGGGTTTTCTCTTTAACTAATGTGTTTTTCTCTTGTAGCCTTCGCCACGAGTTTCGGCGTGAAAGCCGTGATGAAGACCTCGGTTCTTCTGACCTGGGAACTTCCTGAAAACTTCAAATCCCTGGTGCCTTTTAAGGTAGGACTCGACGGCACTCCCGAGGCGGAGGAAATGAGGCGGAGATGGGGATAAGTGGATGGGAATGTAGTAGGAGAGTGGAAATGAGGATTGTTTGTCTTTAATGTGCTTCTTTTTATGACCGTCCATAAAAGACAATTTGCTGGAATAGCCGGATCCTGCTCGCATTCCCTCCTCGGTGATTAGACTACAACTGCTCTGGAATCCCACTCTCTTTTAATGCTGTTGGGATCCATTCAGAGCCTTTCTCTTTCTCGCTATGCCTTTAAAAGGGCAAGTCCACTGAAGTTTCTCAAATTCGGTGTAATTGAAGGCATTCAGTGTTTTGATTAGTGGTAGAGGAGGTATTATGGGCTGTTGATGATGCCAAATAGTGGGAGATCTGGGATTAGTCTTTCTTACATGTACCTGTCCACCATAAATGTGGTTTATTAATATGTTTTACTCCCAAACCTTCCCAAAATGGTCATAAAACCATGTCCATGGCTCCTTAGTATAGGGACTATGTCCTCTTAAATGGGAATTCCACATATTTTTATTATCTTTGCACAATTCAATGGTGTTTTTTATAATGTTTCCATGTGAAATTATCAATTTTAGAGCCTCTGAACTCTTTACAATCGTAGTGAATGGGACCAGACGTCAAGAACAGTACATTAAAGAGCAGATGTAGTCGTCTTTCAGCTCAGGGTTAAAGGGTTAAAACCCCACTCACTCATGGCTGAAGGAATCTACAAACCGCATCATTATCCCATCAGTCCGGAGATGGAAAGCCTATCAGAGCTGTCCCTCAGTCTGTGAGGCTTCACTCCTCTGTCCATTACAATAATCCCATTACAGTAATAAGCGTGCGGTCCAGACACAGTGAGAAACAGCGAGACTGATGCGTCTCCGCGAGCCTCTCTGAGCGACGCCCAGCAATCTGCTGATGCCATTGCACTGCGGCTGATGGATTAAAGAGTCGGCCATAAAGGCAGTCTTATGCTGTTGAAATAAAACGTGTCTGAATGCCATTGAACTTTCCAAACACAAATTCCATCACCACTAGTCAGTCCCCAGTGACCGAGGGAGCCTGTTTTACCGCTGCTGCTCAGCTCTACTTGGTGGTTAGCAGCCTGCTCCCACCGCTGCTGTCTGTGCTGTTGTCTGCTGGTGGCCTTTGTTTTGTGTGCTATTATTTGGCACTTTTCCACTGCATGGTCCCTACTCTACTGGATTCTACCCTCTGTTTAGTCCCCCTTTTGAAATGTATCCAGTGTCGTCCAACTAACGGGAACAGCTGGCTTTGGAAACCACATCAACAGCGACGTTAACATTAAGAATTATTGATTCATTGTGTATTGTTGTTGTAGTTTAGACAGATCAGTAGAGTTTGTTCCTTCCTTGTTGCAGTGTCCAGTTCTCACTGGATTGTTTTGTCGGCCACGGATCCAAGAACCTCTTCAAAAGGCCACGGTGTAATTATACGAGCTGCCATTGTGAGTTGGAAAATGTCGAGTTGGTTGACTCTCTCAGGACAATCAACAAGGTTTACATGCCATGGTTTAGTCCCTACTTGACTCTCTGAACCACGAGAGAACTGGGACTAAAAAAGAACTCAGGACCAGGACCAGGGCCAAATTTACCTGTCGGAGAAGCAGAAAAGTCAAGTATAGTCCAGTAGAGTTGGGGTTATGCAATGGAAAAGCACCCATTGAACGCACTTGGAGTTTTTGAAAAGATCTTTGTAAATGCAATGTGTTATTATTTTTATAAACAATGTGTAAATGAGCTCACTTTGCGTCTCTGCCCTCTGTGTCTTTTCCTCCGGTGTAGATCCTGTATAATCAGCAGAGTGTGGAGGTTCATGGGAACACGAAGAGGAAGCTGATCATTGGCCTGAAGCCAGACACCAACTACTCCTTCGTCCTGATGAGCCGGGGGAACAGCGCCGGTGGTCTCCAGCAGCAGGTCTCCATCCGGACCGCCCCAGACATTCTGAAAACCAAACCCATCCCCCTCAGAACCGACCAGACCAAAGATGGACAACTCACCATCCACCTTCCTCGAGTCCCCTCCCCCGCCTCTGTCAGGTCAGTCGCGTAGAAATGCGTTCATGACAGTGGTCCCTTCAAGTGCAGTTCACATCAGAAGTTTATGCTCCAAAGAGTGGGTCGACCACATGGGGGTGGTCATATTGAAAAGCCCAGTAGGTATCAGTCCAAAGCTGTGTTTTACATTAATTCAAACCTCAAAACCTTTGTCTCTATCTCACCCCCGTTTCCTCCAGAATGTAAGCACCCCGAGCGACAGCTGGAACATTCACACTCATGTTTTTCCTCACGTTGCAGTCCCTCAGTCTGTTCCTGTGATAGATTAAAATCTCATTATCCCTTGTACAAACACAGACTTCGTCCCAAAGTAAAGTCTGCAGACCTGTTTGGGGCTGGGGAGCTGCGGTTGCCAGATAACCGTAATAAAACCCCCCTCAATTACACTGTATTTATACCCTGCATTTACACTGTAATTACACCTTCCATACGAGGGGGAGTTCAGTCAACTCAGCGTTTTTCCTGCCTCTCATTCACTCGTTACATATTCACTCTCTTCTTCCTTTCATTCACTCATTTTTGTTTTATTTCTCCCTCATTTTTTTGCTTTCTTTGTCCCGCACACTTACTTTTGTTCTTTCATTTTCTCACTTTCTCACACTTCTGTCTCGTGTCTGCTTTTCCTATTTTAACTTCACTGGCTTGTTCTTATTTCTCTCTCTCTCTCTCTCTCTCTCTCTCTCATATACACCCTTCTTTTAAAGTCTCTCTCAAAATCCTTATTCTCTCTCTCTCTCTCTCTCTCTCTCTCTCTCTAAAAGCTTCCATTATCCTCTCGTCCTCCACTCTTCCTCTCGTTCTGCCATTACTCTGCACTCAGAGGCTCTTTAAAGTTTACAGTTCGGGTCTGAGGGTCGTTCCTGTCCTCCCTCCTCCTTGAGAATAGGTGCCGTTACACCCGCTCTAGAACCTCTATTTCCTCATTGACCCTCATGAGTGAAGTGCTGGACTTTCAGAACGGAGGCCGGGAGTTTCCCTTTACTCTCAGAGGAGCAGTGTGTGCTAAGAGGATTGTTTTAACCCTTAGACGGGTTGCCAGTGATATCAAAACCATGCTGTAATTTTCTGACTATTTGTGACTAAACAGTCTAATGACTTTACGTCATTAAAACAACAAAGACCCCCTTTAGAAAGTGCAGACCCTAAATTTAAGTCCATGTTGTGTTTGTGTTTGAAAGTAGCAGAGATTGTACTTTTATATAATATTAAAATTAGGTGGAAAAAGATTTAATTGAAACAAAGACCTTTATTTTAAATTTTTCCAGGTTTTTTTTTATTGTTTGCAGACATTGTGTTAGAAAAACGACAAAAGACTCAAACATATTCCTACAGAATTCAAATTAAATTTAAACCTAATGTACAATATAATACTCTCTGACCGGGCGGAGATTCGCTGTGAGTTGCGGATGAGAAAAGACGGGGTTCAGGTTGTTGCCGGGCGCTCACTTCACTCTCAGGCGAAGATTGTTTTTTCTTTTCTCTAAAATTGTAGAAATGAAAGTCTCGGCCTCTAACACTGACCAGCACTGACCACTGGACTGACTGGACCAGATCATCTCACCCTGGGCAGGAAGGGACTGGTGGAGGAGTGCATATGGATGAGTGGATGGATAGAGGAATTAATCCATCTACTCATCTGTCTATTAACTTTGAGGATTAATCAACACAATCCATCTATCATTTCATCAGCCTTTCCCTTAATCCACTCGTCCATCCATCTATCCATCCATCCATCAGATTAGGATGTCTGTATTAAAGACCCCTCTCTCTCTCTCTCTCTCTCTCTCTCTCTCCCCTCCGTCTAGGTGGTACTACATAGTGGTGGTCCCTGGTTCTCTAGCGTCCTCTCGCAGGTGGGAGAACCCAGACGAGATGGAGCTTGATGAGGTGAGGCATATTTACTCACTGATCAGCCATAACATTAAAACCACCTCCCTATTTCTACAATCAACAGTCCATGTCACTGTAGTCCATCTGTTACTCTGCATACTTTGTTAGCCCCCTTTCACCCTGCTCTGTAACTCCCACGAGCCCCCACAGAGCAGGTATGATTTGGGTGGTGGATCATTCTTAGTGCTGCGGCGACACTCATGGGGAGGTGGTTTGTTAGTATGTGTTGTGCTGGTGCGAGTGGATCAGACACAGCTGTGCTGCTGGAGTTTAAACCCCTCACTGCTGGACTGAGAATGATCCACTAACCAAAAAAATTCAGCTGACAGCGCCCTGTGTCCACTGATGAAGGACTATAGGATGACCAACGATGTAGGAGTGTCTAACAGAGAGGACAGTGAGTGGACACGGCTTAAAAACACACAGGTTGAGTGTAAAATCTAGACCTAGATGTGAACATCATTCCTATTGTGTTTCTCAGCTCCTGGAGACCAGCGAGGGTCCGCTCCTGAGACGAAAGCGCCGGCACTCTGAACAGGCCAGGCCCTACATCGCAGCCAAACTGTCCCCCCTGCCTGAGACCTTCACGCTCGGAGACAGACAGTCGTATAACGGCTTCTACAACCGCCCGGTGCCCAGTAACCAGCCCTACCAGTGCTTCGTGATGGCAGAGCTGATGGATCAGTATCACCCTGCGGGCAACGAGAAGCAGGTACTGGAAACGGGCTTTTGTATAATATGTACATTCAAAGAGTCATCTAATTTCAGTGTGTCCTGAGACCACTAACACTTTACAGCAGCAGTCACAGCCTCTGCTCTTCTGGGGAAAGCTTTACATCCAAAACTTACTGAGGTCAGATGCTGACGTTAGATGTACAGAAGCATGGAATGAAGTGGGATGCTCTGGAGCAGCTGCACATGAGCTTTAAGCCATTGCCCAGTGGCAAGCGACGGCTAGAGAGGGTTAAGAGTGAACCCCCTCAGCATTGGTCAGTGGATCTTTGCACTCTGTGGAGCGATGGAGCTCTGTCTAGTTCCTCCGGGAGGAGTTGGAGTGACGTTATTGATCCAGAGCTTACTGTCCAACATCAGCACCACTAAAGGTTTGAGGCCGAATGCCATTAAATCTACTGCTTGAGTATGATCAGGGGAACAGAGGCGCGTGTGTTTACTCCCTGCATGTGTGTTTACAGCACCGTTTACTCAGATGATCTCCTCTATGCACCTATCCTCATGTGTCAGATCGTCCTCATGACGTCCAACTCTGCTGGAGCTTTATTAAAGAGCCACCGCTCTGCTGTGTGCCTGGAGGTTATAGGGTTAATGGAGCAGGCTTGAATTTGCGGCGGCTTCTGGAGCAGAACGGAGCTCAGGACCACACCACTCTGTCTCTCTTCAACATCCGTGAGCTTCGACGGATCTGGATCCCAACTCAGAATGATGTCAGTTACATCACAGGCCTGGGGGGGTTTGGGGGGTGGGGTCAGGGGGAGCGTCATCAGAGCACTGATCTCACGCGGGCGATCACATGGTATTCACGTTAGAATGATACATTTAGTGATAATCAATTCTAGCGGTGGTCCTGGGTGCATTTCCAGGCTGTTTCCAAATATAATCATCGTTATTTACTGTTGAAATAATTACATTAGAAACAAGTTACATTTTTGTAATTATTATACTTTTAAAAATTACACTGAAGCAACACCAACGTAATCAAAGAGAACGGGAATCTGACACACACACACACACACACACAGACAGAGAAGCAGCAGGGGAGGGATAAGAGAGGGAATGTAGAGGGAGAAAATAAGGCTGTAGGGGAGTAGAGACAGAGAGAGGGAAAATGAGAGTTGAAGCAAAAGAAGGCAAGATTAAAGGAATACAATGTAAGATTTGGGCGGCACGATGGCGCAGCAGGTAGTGGCGCAGTCACACAGCTCCAGGGACCTGGAGGTTGTGGGCTCCAGTCCTGCTCCAGGTGACTGTTTGTGAGGAGTTTGGTGTGTTCTCCCCGTGTCCACGTGGGTTTCCTCCGGGTGCTCCGGTTTCCTCCCACCACACATCTCTCCAAACCCACAGGTTGGTAGGTCGATTGGTGACTCAAAAGTGTCAAACACCTCTATCTCTTTTACTCACTCACTCTCTTATCGAGTGATGTTTACAAAAGTACTGAACAGCTCTCTGGGCTCCAGCTGATGTTGAGCCGGGGGAATGTGTGTAATCGAATAAAATAATGTTGACTACATGATAAAACCCATATATCGCTCATAATACACACTGGACCATGTTATTAAACCATAAAGTGTAACTTTGGTGGTACACTAGCCGTTATAACCACAGCAAACTCACCGTAAAGCACTTGTTAACAGAATCGATGTCCAGTGCTAAAAATTCAGCTAATCCGACTAAAGTAAGCAGGCGCCAGCACTCACCCTTGTTCATCAGTAACTCTCAAAACCTGATTATAACACTGTCCTCAACAAGGCTTGGGTTCCACCGACACAAAGTGTAACTTCAGTCATTTAATCCACACAGTAACCAGCGAAAAGCACTTATTACCAAAATGCTAAAAAGTGACTGCTCTGTAACTCTCAAAAACTGATTATAGCACGTCCGTCACTAAAACTATCACTAACTAGCAACGAAACACATGAAAAAGGGCGCTAAATACTTACTGCTCCAACGTGTGTCCTCAGGTCTGTTTCAGCTCACTCTCTGTGTAAATTTAGCACTCTCTCTCTCTCTCTCTCTCTCTCTCTCTCTCCTCCTCGCTCTCTCTGCCATAATGTCCACACCAAGAATCCCAAGCTAGATTGTTCTTGTAGCCAGGCAGTAATCCACCTGTGAGATATCTGCCGTTAAGCGTTACCCTTTTCTCATGAGAGTCCTTCACCCCATGATTCAGAAGTTGCTTAGTGCAGTAAACCGGAAGAGGACCCGGCGTAGCTGCAACACAGGCTCTTTTCTCTCTATAACAGCTCCATGGAACATTACAATCATTTAGAAGCTATAATCTTAAGGTAGAAATACTAGTGTTCCTTTAAGGGAGAGAGAGTAAAACAAACAGCGTCTCACTCACAAGGTTTTAACTCACTCGACCGTGTTGAACAGGTTGAGGATTCATCACAAGGGGGCGCTTTTGGCACTCTAACTCTGTGTGCTTTGAGAGGCAGGAAAGCAGCTTGAGCCCACACCAGCAGGATTGAATGTGTCTGTGTGAAATGAAATGGAACAGCTGCACATGAGCCTATGGTCACTAAGCTGAGCGCCAGGCCTCGCCTGGAGGTGTTACTGTACTCCGAGCCTTTTCAGCTGCGATGTAATGCAGTGTTGAGTGAGAGAGGAGTTTGGAAGGAGAGGGAGTCTGCCCCCGATCGCCCTCCTAACGCACCGCTGTCAGAGCAGATGGATGAGAGACTGTTTAGGTCTCAGCGGAGCATTGGACCCCTGGGGGCTGAAAAAAGAGCAGCTCAGAATAAGGGCTCTGGGCGGAAAACATCAGGCGCCACATTTAAAAATCACTCGTATTTCATCAGCAGCTCCCCCTCAAACAACAGGAGTCACAACCCAGAGAGAGAGACAGAGAGAGAGAGAGAGAGAGAGGTGTGGCTTGGTGTACAAGTATCACCCAGAGCACATAAACAAGCCAGAGGATGTGTGAAATGGGATGATAGATAGCGAGTGTGTAAACAGTCATTTAGAGAGAGAGAGAGAGAGAGAGAGAGAGGTGTTAGAGCAACTGCAAGTAGAGGAGAGCGGGGAAAGGGAATAAAGAAGAAGGGAGGAGATGGGGAGCGGAGGATAGAAGGAGAGTGATAGAGTTGCATGTTCAAGCAGCTGAGAGGAGAGAGTAGAGAGAGAGAAGTGGAAGTGAATGAATGCGAGAGAGAGATAAGCAAGAAACAGAGGAGAGAGAGAGCGCTGGAGGGGGTCAGTGAGGGAGGGGGTCAGCGAGGGCCTGCAGCAGACGGCGTGTTTGGGACAGATAAAGTGTTAGCATTAGCGTGTAGCGCCACCCCACCGACGCCCTGCACTCAACAGCCAAAAGACTATAAACAGATCCATCTCCTCTGCTCTTCTGAGGAGGCTTTATATTGGATGAGGGAACATAGCTGTGAGGATCAGATGGTGCTCAGCCACATTATCCTTAGCAAGGTCCTTAGAGGAACCGGATGGAGCCCCATGATTCAATCACAGTCCCACAGTGCAAGGCCCAGTGACGTTACACTCATGTGCAGCTGCTCCAACACGTCTCGTTCATGTCGGTGTTCGCACTGGGTCCAAAGAGATGTGAATCACCTTTCACCTTTCGGACATAGTGCATTACTTCGGCGGGATGTTGTAATGTTTTGGCTCGCTAACTCCTTTCAACCTCTCTCCCTCCCTCCTCCCTCTGGTCTCACACTCGGTTGTCTCTATCCCTCTTTCTCTGTCTCTCTCTCTGTTGTCTCTCTCGCTCTCTCTCTGAAATGTGAGGAGGAAAGATAAAGCCTCTGCTCCTGTGAATATTCTGTTATCAGCTCAATTAATATCAGAGCTGTGTTAGAGAAGACTGCGGCTAATGATCCGGATTAAAGAGAGAGAGAGAGAAGGGGTGGGTCTGTCCGTCCTCTGTGTCCTCTCCTCTTTCTTTCTCTTGTCTGTCCGTTCCTGATCTCTCCGCTTCTCTTTCTCACTGTCAGTCTGAGTCAGTGTTGCTGAGCAGAGAAAAAAGACAGGAACAAGGTTTTCCTCTGTTTTCTTTTCACTCTGGAAAAGCAGATTCCTGGTCACCAGGCTCAATGCCAAGCACAGGCCGGGGGCTGTAAATAGAATTCCCTCCAGTGTGTTTGGGATGACTAGGAGAGGTGCTAGTGATCCAGAGCTAATGATGTGGTTGCAGCTAGATGCCATCAAATCCACACAGCAGTGTAACAAACCCCTAGGATCCATTCTTCTGGGAAGAGTACAGTCTGCAGAGAGGAGGAACACACTCCTGATTAATACACCACTGACCACTGTCTTTTCTTTGGTGCCCTTTGATGCTGTCCTTTCAATTGCGCATGAACACACACACACACACACACACACACACACACATACACACAGCCAGAGTGTGTGAGAACAGGGCTTTATGGTAATGCGTGGTGACTCTGAGGGCTGAAGGATTGTACAGGAGTCTTGTTAACAATATTCTGTGTGTGTGTGTGAGTGTGTGAGTGTATGAGTGTGTGAGTGTATGTGTGTGTGTGTGTGTGTGTGTGTGTGTGATCATACAGCATGAAAGAGTCTCAGGACACTGGCTGGGAAATCCCTGCAGGCCACAGACCATGGCTCTTGGTTTTCATTAAAGGCTGCAGTGGACATTTCTGTGGTCAGTTCTAAGAGACAGGCTGAGACATATGTCCACCTTCTGTCCTCCTGGTGTCCACCTCAGAAAACAATCATAAATATGATGAATAATATTTGTAAAATATTATTAATATAAAATATAAACATAGGAACCTGTATTAATCACCTTGTACCTGCAGCTGTTTAAAGCAACTCTAGGTAAGAGTCCTTATTGTTGATCTTGGGCTTCCCCCTGCGAAGGACTGGCGCCCCCTCCAGGGTGTGTACCCGCCTTGCGCTCAGTGTCTCTGGGGAGGCTCCGGACCCACCACGACCCTGACCTGGATAAGCGGTTTTAAGGTGGTTTCCTACCCTCCTCCAGAAGTTACATAGTGCCGTCTCAGCAGTGCTGAGCCCACAGTTACAATAGTAGAGGGCCTGCTTTCCTTATTTCAGCTCAGTGGAGCATCACAATGATCTTGAAGCTGCAATTTTATGGTGAAAAATACTACCTAGTGTTGCTTTAATGTGTGACGTCTATAAGACACACACCCACAGAACACTTCACACTTTCGGCCCTGGGGGGATTGATCTTATAGAGGCTGAAATCCATTCTATAAAACAGTGAGTGTAGTATTTGTGTATGACCTCTGTATGTCCTCTGTCCGCTGTAAACTGTGGAGACGCTGTGGACACTTGTGTACCATGTTGTTTAGAAAACGACGACCAGAACAAACAGCTGGTAAACATTCAGAGCAGACGCAGCCGTCGCAGCCGGACCACACAGCACTAACAAACGATGAAGGAGATGCGAGGAGAACACGGCTCACACAATGAGCGCTGGAGAGAGACTGAGAGTGTGTGAGATGGTGGGGAGTAACAGCAGGGGGCGCTACATTTCACGTCAGTGCGGTGGATCCAGTGTAGTGCACTGCACTGCTTTCTGGAGCCCTCTGATATTGTGTTTTAAAGTAACTGGTAAAATTACCTCTTTCTCTCTCTCTCTCTCTCTGTAGAGGATGTTTTCTGCGAGTCCGTACTCAGACCCGATCACGGTGGGTCCTTCCCCGATCAAGGAGCACCCGGAGATGCTGTGGGTGATGGGTCCCGTCCTCGCTGTGGTCCTCATCGTCATCATTGTCATCGCCATCCTGCTCTTTAAAAGGTGAGGACATTCACGACAGGGTTTATTACAGACTCTCGGACACACCCAGACCACTAGGTGTCAGTGTAAGGGAATGAGCGCCCCTTTAACTTTCGGTGTAAATGAATATTGTCGTTTTGGGTTAGTTTCTGTGGATTATTAACGTTTAAATTATTGCAAACGAGAGTCCTTAAATTACATTAACAGAGTAAACTTCAACAAATGAGACGATTTACACCGGTTGCTTCAACTGTGACAGTGTACGCAAGATTAAACACACTGCCAGGTGAAGTGCGTAACACTGATGATCTGGTTAGAGCACCCCCTGTTGATTGGGGGTGGGTGTAAATCAGATAATGACTGAACAATCAGATCTTGAAGCTGATGCTGAGGCAGAAGAAATTGCCATTTCTCCCTTTGACCCTTCACTCACTGTCAGATATAACCCCCACCACCCCTCTCACCCCTTCTCGATAGGGGGCGCTGTAACCCGATCCTCTGTGTATATCACTTTCCCTAAACTTTCCTGTCTCCATAAGTGGGATTATGTTGTGTATATAATCTTAGTTCATTCTAAGTTCATTGATCATTCCGTTTGATCCGTGAGCTTTAAAGTTTAGATGATGGAGCACGCTCAACACTGCAGTCTGTCTGTTAACCCCCCACGTGTTTGATGTTTCTGCTGAAGTTTCAGAGTCATCAGGTCAGAGACGCATATGTTTCTATATCAGAAACCTCATTATAATGTTAATAAATGATAAAGGAGTTCTGAAAGTCAGCGTCTAGTTATGTTTATCCTCTCGCCGGTGGCTCGCTGGGAAAGTAGGTCGCCTTGTTTCCGCGTCGGCGTCTAATAAAGAGCCGTAGATGAGCTGCAGATAAGTGAAGGTTACTATTAATTGCATCATGCTTTTTGTATTCGTCTCTCTCCCTCTCCCTCTCCCTCTCCCTCTCTCTCTCTCTCTCTCTCTCTCTCTCTCTCTCAGGAAGTCACACTTCTCTGTTCTCTTCTCTCTGTACCGCTAAGTCTCTTTATACACACCACACACACAGGGTTATTATATAGATGCTGACTACTGTAAAGGCCACCTTCTTTGTCATTAAAGGTGCAATAAGCAATTTTTTTCCCATGTTCTAACGCTGGGAAACATTGGCTGTCAGGGTTGTTGTTGTTCTCCACCAAAGTTCGCCCTTGACCTCTGCGCTAGTGCATTAGTGACCTACAAAAGCACAGAGAGGCTGTCCGGTGAAATTGCCTACTGCACCTTTAAACGACCACAGTCTCTGCTCTTAAAGGGCCGTTATCGTGAAAAAGCTAAAAAGCCCTTGCTGTGTATTAAAGTGATATATGACAACTGCAGGAACATTGATCACTGATAAGACAGCCTTCATGGTTGTGATGTCACAGCCATGAACACATATTGTTTGTTCTTTTACTCTTTCTTTCATTCTTTGTATGTTTATACGGTCTGTTTTTTCTTTCTTTTACATTCTTTCTTTAAGTCTGTCTTTCTTTCCTTCATTTTCATTTACTTTATTTCTGAATGTCTTTCTCCCGTCATTTAATTTCATTTATTTGATTTCTTTCTTTTTTTATATACAGTATATATATATATATATAGCGCTATCGTTTTGTCACTTCACACGTCATCTTTGAATTTTCTGACTCTAATCACGTCTGTCTCTCGATCTTTTCCTTCTGCAAACACAGCAAACAGGAGAGGTAGGTTCCCTGAGTTCTCCACCTGTCTTCCATCATCCATCACTCTCTCATCACTGCGTCCGCTGCACTCCTTGGTTCTGCTGCTTTTAAAACTCTGCACACTTAAAAATGATGGTCCTACAGGGGTTCTATATTAAAGGAGTTTGTGACAAGCTTGACATTGTAACAATAGAGGAACTATTGATGCAAAAACCCTTTAATCCTGCAAAAGTTTCTCACATGTCCAGGGTTCTATTTAGAATCATTTGCTTTAATAAAGAACCACTGTAGAACCATCAGTTTTAAGTGTGCATTAGAACAGTAAACCTAATCTCCCCTCCGCCGAGAAATGTTCAGGGCCTGGAGCCCACCCCGCGTCCCTCTCATGATAACATCTGGAGAGCAAACAAAACAAAGTCAACCTTTAACATCTGGAGAGCAAACAAAACAAAGTCAACACAATAGTTATCTAACGGACATGTTCTTCACCTCACTCTATCTCCTCTCCTCACTCTCTCACTCAGGCATTTGTTCACTCTTCTTCCTTCTCACACTCTCTCTCACACTTTCTCTCTGAATGAGGCACTCACTGCTTCCATCACTCTCTCCCCTCAGCCAGTCACTCTTCTTCCCTTAGCCGCTAGCTCACACAATCACCCAAACACTCAGTAATTCATTCTGAGTCGGTCAAACACTCGCCTTCACTCTTTAGCCTTTAGGTCACTGTAATTGGTGTTTTTCCAGAACGTTCTTCAAGGTGGAGACTTTTGAAAACACAGTTGTGTCTGTTCTCGCGTAGATGAAGGTAAACGGATATTTTTGGAAACGCTGACGTCACACACTGTGCCTGTGTTGAGCGGAAAAACAAATAGCTCCTCACTTCCTCTATAGTGAAGTACATAAGTCATTAATCTACAGTGACATGCAGCTAGCACTAGATCTCAGATTCCCATGAACAAATGTAAACGATGCTGTATTAGAAATATATAATGCACTGTTAGGCTCTAGAGTCAGTAATTTGGTGGCTGAGTAGTTTGTAAACCCGTATGTTTCTCTCTTGCTTCGTGATGTTTTGATGTCTCTCTTTAAGAGGTGCTATGGCCCCCTACTGGACTGGCGTGATAATGCAGCCGTTTTCATATTCATCTGAACAGGGGTATTTTCAAAAACAAAGAGAGAAAAATCTCCATTTTTAAACATGAACTGATCCGCTGAGTTTTCAGCTGCGGTCAGGAGTGTAACGCTGCTGTTCCGCGTGTCCTTTCCCACCCTCTCCCTGCTTCTTGTGTTGGTTTGGATCCTCCTCTCTCCTCCTGAAGGTGACTGGAGCTGTGCCTCCTCACCTGGGTATGAAAGACCTATTGTAAAGTAAATGCCAGGCTGGCAGCTGCTGCAATAGAAATGTTCCTGTCGTCAAAGCTGACATTTCCCTCCGCCAAACCACTTTGTTTCCCTCCTTTCTTTCCCCCCTCGTCTCCTCTCTGCTGCCCTT
>NC_089818.1:13873200-13885700 GCF_029633855.1 Hoplias malabaricus
CAGTGGTTTCCCACATCTGTGTTACGTTCTCTGTACATTTACCGTCTCAGTGCCCGATGCAAAGTGTGGCCCTGAGGGGTATGAGCCCCCCAGCACTGGGCTGTACAGCAGTGTGGAGTGATGGAGCTCCATCCAGTACCTCAGGGATGAGTTGGAGCGGTGTTTCTGATCCAGATCCTGACCTCACTAACACTCCAGTGCAATCAAATCCTCACAGCAGTGTTCCAACACCTAGTCTAAAGTGCCTTCCCAGAAGAGTCGTTATTTCTTTGTCATTCTTTCCTTATTTATTATCTTTTTTACTCGTTCATCTTATAATTCTTTGTTTTTTCTTCTTTTTCATTGTTTCTTTTTATTTTTCAACTTTTCCTTCTATTTCTTTATCATCGTCATCATCGTGTTCTTCTTTTTCATCTTTTTCTTCTATTTCTTCAACATCATCTTCTTCTTCTTCTACTTCTTTGAAAAATTAGAACTCAAACTGTGAGTCTCCCAAATCCGGTTAAGTGCAGGGCCCTGCCAAGTTCAGCAGCACAGGGAATTTGCTTTGGTAGATTAGCCATAAATCATGTAATAACCACCCGACGAGGAATGTAGAGCAGAAGTGGAGTGTTTTAAGAGTCTGAGCAACTCGAGCGAGCTTCATTTAGAGACGCAGCGTGCGTGAGCTGTTGTGGAAAAGCTGTTTAAAGTTTTGCTTTGCGTGTTTTCCTCCCACCTCAGACGTCGTCAGGCAGCCCAGGTTTGTTTGGCGTATTTTTAAGATGGAGTCACATGGCTAATGCAGCTAACGGCTAATAGAAGCTCATTTCCCCTGATTAGCATCATGCTAAACTGTGTATATTTTTAAAAATAACCTTTCTTAGACCTGACTGAGGGGTTTCTATCACTTATGACAGAGTGCTGTCTATCAGTTCACACAGAAGGCATCAACACAGTGGGGGTGAATGGAATCAGACGTCTCCATGTCTACCACACAAATACACTGTCCCCTGGAGGTGTTTGGGGTTGTATTATGGTGGAAATTAAGGACATTCTGTGTACAATGTTTTCTCTCTGCCCTAACACAACATTTAGACCAAAACGTTCAGTGAGGAGTTTTTAGAGGTGGACATCCAGTTCCATTCACCACCACTTTCTCTAGAACAGAGCACTTCACACCAAACCAAACCTCACTCTGCATCACTGTGTGTGGATTTTTATAATATTAGTGGCATTCTCCTCTGCTAATTAGCATATACGCTTACGTAGCTGTGCTGTATTGGCTTTGAGACACCAAACACGACCTGACTGGTGAAAGGAGTATTTTAATATTTATTTGTATGATATTTATATTTCGCTATTTTAAAGCTATTATTTTGAGGCCGTGAGAGACTTGGCTTTAACGTGTGGACATATCCGTGTACGTCCACTGCCCGCTGTCCACTGCTTTTCGCTCACATCTGCCCTGTGCACTGCATGACGGCACCAAACTGTTTATTCTTTTATTTTGTCTTATTTTCTCTTCCGCAGTTACCTTCACATTCCATCAGAACACACACACACACACTCTCGCACTTTCTCACACACACACACTCTCCATGAGCTTCTCCAGCAGCTCCCCGCTCATCAACCACTTCCATCCCCTTCCTCTAACTTGTCCTTCATCTAACTGAGCTCTCTCCTCTCTCTGTATTAATCTGATAGAGTGTGTATGAGGGAGCACCCCCCCATCTCCATCTGTGACCTGGCCGACCACATAGAGCGGCTCAAGGCCAACGACAGCCTCCAGTTCTCTCAGGAGTACGAGGTAAGGCCAGAGATAAGTGTTTACGCACCACGAATCCGCTATAAAACACCCCTCACCTTTAAAGCCCTTCATGGGCTGGTGCTGACTAATCCTAGAGAGATCCTTCATCCTCCTCTCAGAGCATTCAGTTGATGACTACTTAGCGTCCCCTGCACTAGACATCGCTCTGGTGTTGTGGTGCTTTTCCACTGCATGGTCCCTACTCTACTGGACTCTACTCTCTTTTTAGCCCCTGGTCCCTGGTTGGTTTTCCACTCCCTAAAAAAATAAACCCTATCTTCATTGTTCTTCAGAGGCCTGAATCTGAGGTGTACTTGAGGGTAGTGTATAATTCAGTGGGCTTTTGCATTGTCTATCAGTGTGTGTTTGTTTGTGTTGGTCGTGTTCTGCCCGTGTTTTAAACCCGTTGTTTATTCATGAGCCTTGCCCTCTGAGCTGCGAGCCGTGTTTCCCAGTGTCTCAGTGTTTTGACAGAAGTTCTCTCGCCTGCTTTTCTCTTGAACAGATGCTCCGTTCTCAGTGATGTTTCCCTGCAAGGTCCACATTATCGCTGGGCTTATGTTTTTATTTCCTCCTGGTCATTTAAATAAAGACAAGGATGGTTTTAGACACGGTTTTGCCCTGAGCTCGCTGTCTCCTGAGAGCAGAGCGACAGAACCCACACATCTAGTGTTGTATTAAAGTGTGTCCGCTGTAAATGAAAGTGGAGATTATCGCTCTTGAAGCAGTCTTTTCGTATTTTCCTCTCGGTTCAGATTAGCGGCTCATTTCTGCTCCCTCTCTCTATGAAAATGAACCTCCTGTATCAAACGAAGCCCACACTCTTCCCTGCATCCTTAATGTTGGCATAATTTTGGCATGGACATTAAGCAGTACCTCCACTAGAGGGCGAAGTGTAGAAGCGTTTCTGAAAACCAGTGTGGAGCAGGCAGTGGTCTGAGGCCGTTAAATACATTGCGACTAATCACCAATGAGCATCAGGTGCAGACCTAGAAATAAATCAATGAGCAGCAAACTAACAAAAGCAAGAGCGAAGTAGAGCTCCAGTTCAACAAGGGATTGTTTTTTCATCCTTCCAAGTGGGGCACAGATCCAGGACCACCTTTCAGTGGCCACTTTATTGGAAACACATCTTTGTTCTTATTGGCCATTTTTCAAAAACACCTGTCATACCATTTTTGTTGGGTTTTTTTTTGTTTAAACAAGTTCTCTCATGCAAAATAAGAGTCTGGAGACTGATTTAAATCCTCCACCTTCTGGTGTTGATCTGTTGTACCAGGTTAAGGTCTGAAAATTCAACACGGTGCTGTAAATAAATAAGGGTTTTATTTTCTCCCGATTTAAACCCTGTGCCTTTGGGGCGTCGCCGGCGTTGTGCTGGCAGGACGTGAAGTAGAGGAAGACCCCCTCCTCTGGGGGACAGATGGCTGAGGGTTTGTCCAGCAGGGGGCAGTCTGTGGGTCGGCAGCTCATTCTCCCTCGTGCCTGTTTGCTCGCTGAGTCTGTTTCTCCGTCCCAGTTCTCTCCCACTGCTTCACACTCTTCCTCCCGCCAAAGAGTAACACCTCCCACATCCTTCGGGAACACGTGCACCGGAACAGGGGAACGCTGGAGTCTGATCTGTTTCAGAAAATAAGGATTTCAGCCATTTACAGTAATATTTAATAAAGGTGGCGCTCATGTTGTTTTGCCTGGAATAAAGTGTGTACTCTGTAGTTTTAGGTCAGTTTTATATCTCTCTCTTTCTTTACTCCTTCTTTATTTTTTCTCTTTTTTCCTTCACTTCTTGGCTGTCTTTTCTCCCCCTTTCCTTCCCTCTCTTTCTTGTCTTTCTCCCCTTTGCCCCCCCCCCCCCCCCCCCCCCCCCCCCATCTCTCTTCTTTCTTTCCTCTTGCTCTTTCTATATATCAGCTCATTTATAATGAGGCTGCACGAGCCGGAGTGATCCAAACGTGACGAGAGGAAATGTCAGAGCATTCGGTTGAGTTTTAAAAAGAGGAGGAGCAGAAGAGAGGTGCCAGGGAGAAAATGACGGGTGCCGCTGAAACATCAGGGGGTCAAACACTGAAATATATTCCCCAGCCAGCCCCTCTCCCTCTCTCTCTCTCTCACTCTGTCTCAGAGACTTATGAGCCAAATTCGGAAATGTTTCAGGGGGTTATGTCATGGCTTGCTCCGTGTGTAAAGGAAATGACAGGTTTTTGAAGGTCTTGCTGTTGCTAGTGTTTTAATTGTGAGGCTGCTGCTTGCCCACTGCTTTTAACATGCTCTGTGGGAGTCTGGAAATCCTCGCACAGCTCCATCACCACTCCTTCTGGGTCGCTCTTTAACATGTCGGGTTGCTATAGAAACAAAGCCTCTCCTGAAGGTAGATTCGGGTTCGAGGGGACAGATCCAGTACAGAGAAAAAAACAAAAACCTTGTTCCTGAATGCATTGTGAGCTGTGTTCATTTATGTCTCTCTCTCTCTCTCTCTCTCTCTCTCTCTCTCTCCCCCCTGACTGTAGTCCATTGATCCTGGGCAGCAGTTCACCTGGGAGAACTCCAACATGGAGGTCAACAAGCCCAAAAACCGCTACGCTAACGTCATCGCCTACGACCACTCCAGAGTCGTCTTGACCTCTGTAGACGGTGAGGGGCCAATGAGTCTTTAATGAGCGTTTAGCTCTTAACAAAACACCTTAAACTGAATGTAATCAGCTAAGACATGCTCTTCTTTGGTGTGTCGTGGCTTAAGGCCTGGTACCAATAAAACACTCAGTACATAGCAGCAGGAGAACATAAAGCCTAAGCCTTGAGAAAATAGGGTACCAGGAATGTTGATACCTGGGAATGTAGGACTTTGGGAACTGTAACTTGGTAATGTAGGACGTAGTGCTCTAAGAACATAAAGCACGAGTACATCGACTACATAGCAATGTAGGGCACTGGGAGAATAGGGTACTTGGAATGGAGGGACCTGGGAATATTAAGCACCAGGAACATAGGGAACTGGTAATGTCGACCCCTTAAAATATAGGAAATGGGGACATGGGGCATTTTGAACATAGAACACTGAGGACATCAAGCCTTGATAGCACTGTATTCCGGGTACCTGCAGTCTTTGAAATATAGGACAATGGAAACGTATGGTCCTAAAAACCTAGAACAGTGAGAAGCTTGAGCTCTGTATACATATGATCCTTGGCCACTGAGACCACAGAGCTTTTGGAGCATGGGATCCTAAATAAATAAAGCCATTGGAGTATAGGATACTGTTAATATAGGGTACTTTAAATATAAGACATGGGCCTGTAAGGCATTGAGAATATAGGGCCTTGGGAGCACGGGATTCTGGGTAACTACAGCCATGGAAAGATAGGGCCCTGGGGATGCAGGGTCTTGAAAACAGTATTCTGGGTATAAAGGGCACTGGAAATATAGGGTCCTTCAAAATAGGGGACTATAGGGCCAAGGGAAGACAGAACACAGAGAACATAGGATCCTTGGTACCTACAGTCTTGGAAACGTATGACACTAGAAATAGGCACTTTATGATACTACATCCTAAGCCACAATGTTTTTTTCTAAATCCCTGCAGCTGTTCCCGGCAGCGACTACATCAACGGTAACTACATTGATGGATATCGCAAGCAGAACGCTTACATTGCCACGCAGGGACCACTGCCCGAGACCCTGAGCGACTTCTGGAGGATGGTGTGGGAGCAGAGGACCAGCACCATCATCATGATGACCAGACTAGAGGAGAAGTCACGGGTGAGCAGGTTCAGTCATAACGGGATAAGTAGCATCACTAATTAGAATAAGGTTATTGGTGTAGTTCTGGTAGGAAGCAGCCCTGAAAGGAGAAGTCATCCATTTAAAATGTTTTTCAACTATAAATGCATCAATACCTGAATGAAAAAACAGCAGAAAGCTGCTGGAGAAATGTCAGAAAGTGGTCTGGAGTTGTTTGCTCTGAAATGTCACGCCAACCAGAGCCGAGGAGAGCGCTCGGATGGAGATGATTGACAGCATGTAGATAAAAAAACACAGAGGAGTGGACGGTGGTGTGTGACTCAGCAGCAGATTGAACTCTTTGTGTTAAGTCTTTGACCTCTTCTGTGGTTAAACATGACGCAGACAGCCATGAATATTTACAGCTCTCCCTCCATCCACTGTCCATTCTGTTAAAGAGCCCAGAGCCTTATCTTAAGGAAACGTCCTTGTTCAGAACGCTCACTTTCAGCATGTGTTCCTCACTGTTCACCCCACCCCTGAGCACACAGCAGTGAAGAGCGAGGAGCAGAATCTCTTGTTTTGATGTTTTCGCTCAGTTCTCGTTTTCTCAGTTTTCACTCAGTTTTATTTATTTCTCCACGCTCGTTGTGTCTGTTTTGCTGCATTTAAGCTCTTCTTTGCGCTCTCACATAAACGCGGGTCCAGCGCTGTGATTGGACAGACTCAGACGAGGGGGCGGGGCTATTCTAAAATCTCTGCACTTGACGTCAGAAGTAAAATAGAAATACCTACTAAGAATAGAGAAGTTGAAAATCCCTTTCTAGCCTCGTCTGTGAATAGGTGCATATATAAATGTGGTCATGGCTTTGACATCACAACCATGATGAACTGAAACCAGGTTTGTTTCTGTATACGGAGTGCTGAAGTTCTCTTAAACATTTTCAATGCTGACAGAAGATGAATAGATTTGGTTTCAAGAGGACCTCAGCTGGCCGTAGACTGTTCGTCCTTTCCTCTCCATTTCTGTGAGAGACGTTCGCTATTTGAAATTCTAATGTGAAGACGTGTTTTATGCTGAAGCGTTTTAAGCGGCAGCGTTTAAAGCCGGCCTTTTTGAGCTCTGCCCTGGATTCAGAAGTTTGTGTCCTTGTGAGTTATGAGGCCAGGTGGCTCTCCCTTCTGTTTGGACGGAGATTTCCTGGATAACACACCCAGGGCTTTCAACAACACAGGAATAGGATGGATTTTAAACAACAGATTTAAATCGTGAAAGTCTCCGCTTGAAGTGGACAATCATACGGACGTTTATTTAAATGTAGAATATTCCATAAAGTTTTTGAAACTTTATGAACAGGTGGAGTGCTTTAAATAGATTTAAATACAGTTTCTGTTTAAGTGGCTGACCATATGGGCATTTATTTAAAGGAGCAGCCTTGTTTTTAACCCAGAGGCAGTGTTTATGACAGTGATTAGTTATAATTTTTACCTCTTTTTTATATTTTAACATCTTCCATGCTCCATAGAGAGGGTCCCCCACATGGGGGCATTCATGTTTAAAATGTATTACAGGATCTCTGTCACATCCAGTCCACTAGGTGTCGGTATAACAGCTGTTTCATGACGTGGAGAAAGTGACTGATCACTCCTTTATCTCTTGAGCTTTGTGATCGTTTTTAACCCTTTCCTCTCTGTAAACAGGTGAAATGTGATCAGTATTGGCCGGTTCGAGGGACAGAGACGTATGGGATGATTCAGGTGACGTTGCTGGACACAGTGGAGCTGGCCACATACTGCGTGCGCACTTTTGCACTTTATAAGGTAAAAAAAAAAACACTCGCCTCTCTATTATGTGTCATGAATAATTTAATTTTAAAAAAGCTGGGGTTTTTCAGATTCTTTAAAATTGTGTCAAAATGATAAATAAATGTCATAAATAAAACAGGTATGTGTAAAATATATATAAACATATCTTTATAAAATGTACACCGTGGTCTGATTTTATTCCTGTTAATCTGTATTTAATTTTTACATTTTTGGTGCCAGCTTTAATAATTTACTTTAATTTAATTTAATGTCAAATTTTGTATGATTTTTGAATTTTTTTATTTGTCTTTTTTTTTTTAAGTGAACAACTGAACTGTGCTTGTCCTTGAAAACTTCCTAAAAGGCTTGATTTGTTGTGATGGTGTTTGAGCAGAACGGTTCCAGTGAGAAGCGAGAGGTCCGTCAGTTCCAGTTCATGGCGTGGCCGGACCACGGCGTTCCAGAGTATCCCACTCCGATCCTGTCCTTCCTGCGAAGGGTTAAAGCCTGTAATCCTCCAGATGCTGGGCCTATGGTGGTGCACTGCAGGTGACACGCACACACACACACACACACACACACACACACACACACACTCACACACTCTCACTCTCACACACACATTCTCACTCTCACACACACACACACACTGTCTCACACACACACACACACACTCTCGCACACGCACACGCACACACACTCTCTTTCACACACACACACACACACACACACACACACACTCTCACTCACACACACACACTCTCACTCTCACACACACACACACACACACACACACTCTCACACACACACACTCACTCACACACACACACACACACACACACACACACACTGGTTACCTGGTGGAACTGACAGGGTCTAAATCATCTGACACTAATAATAACCTAAGCCTGTGCCCCTCAGTGCCGGCGTGGGTCGGACCGGCTGTCTGATCGTGATCGACGCCATGCTGGAGCGCATGAAGCACGAGAAGTCTGTGGACATCTACGGCCATGTGACGTGTATGCGCTCTCAGAGGAACTACATGGTCCAGACGGAGGATCAGTACGTCTTCATCCACGAGGCTCTGCTGGAGGCGGCCACCTGCGGAAACACAGAGGTTCCGGCACGAAACCTGTACGCTCACATCCAGAAACTCAGCCATCCCCCGCCCGGAGACACCGTCAGCGCCATGGAGCTGGAGTTCAAGGTCAGTTACAGACGCATTCGCTCAGTTTAATTAGAATCAGGACCAGTATTGTGTCTAATGCAACACCCCTCAACAAATGTCATGCTTTAGTGCACTTTCCATCATTTGAAATTATAAGATCCATGACTTAGAATCAGGCCTCATTTCTCGTTTTGTTGCCCACAAATGAAAAGACAGTAAATACGCAGTAACTGTGCATTAAAACCTGCTGAGGTTGATTCCTTTTTGATGATGTTTTTACTTATTTAATATTAGAACATCAATATTTCATATAATTTAATCAGGTGTGTCCACACATTTACATCAGTCTTCACAAAGAAGTGTTTAAGAAATAAGTTTTAATAACAAATATACAGTACATCAAACAGACTTTGATGTTGTTTCGCAGACCTCTCGCTCTCTCGACTCGCTTCGCACTTTCTTCCATTTCTTTTCACGCTGTACGTCTTTAAACATTTAACTTTTTTTTTGTCCTGTGAAATGCTTTAGGAAACACAAAGACCTCACCAAGAGCCTAGAAGCGTGGACAAATTGTACTAATAAATAATATCACTATGTTGAAAAGACAGCTTTTCCCTGTATCACTTCCCACGTTCCGCTCATGAGTCTTCCCCCTCTAAGGCCTGTTTCACTTGGGAATGTATAAAGTTAAAGTGTAATGCTTAGGAATTCCTGTTTCATAGTGATTTTAGAGATGCAGTAAATCACTTCTTACATCCAATTTTTTATATGTTTATTGCTCATTTTTAATTTAGATTTTCTTTTAAAACAGTCTCAGAATTGTTCAGTTTAATGGAAATCCTGTATCATCACTATATTTAGAAAAATGTCCACACACTCAAATCAATCTAATAGTCTAATGTTGTAGTTTAAATTGGATTTTTTGAGTGTTCAGACCTCTGGTTAAAACTTCAAATTCAATCATATAATGCTCATTTCCTCTGAAATTATTTAATCATGTGGAGTTGTTTTGAAATACTTGGCAACAACAACAGCAACAGAATAGTGAGAGTATTGTAATGGCCTGGAGATGATTTGTATTGGAAGATTGTCTGTGGCTGCGCTATAATAGCATTTGGTGTGTGTGTGTGTGTGTGTGTGTGTGTGTGTGTGTGTGTGTGTGTGTGTGTGTGTGTAGTGGTTTCCACTCCTTTCTCTCCTCCTGTCCATCTGTGCTCTCTCACTGCCAGTCACGCCTGCTCTCGCTCGGCCAGCAGCCCACACGCTACTACAACACTCGTCCACTTTAGCTCTCATTCACACCGCCTCCTGAAGCACAGCTACACAGACAGAAGTTTGTAGACTCCTGTACTTCATGGATTTCTTCTAAAATGAAGTGTATTCATCGAGAGCTTGTTCCCCCCCGCGCTGAACTGACCGACTCTACTCCACAGACTGAAACATTGCAGTGATCTGATGGCATTCAGCCATGTAAACATTAGCGAGGTCAGGTGTTGCTGGTGTTGGAGGACTCTAACTGGTCTCTAAGGCTCTGGGCGGAGCTCCATCACTCCAGACAACAAACTGGAAATCAAACACCTTGTGTGACCTCAGTAATGCTATTGTGGCTGAGTGCGGTCACATTCTCCCAGCAATGTTCAAATATCTAGTGTAAAGCCTTCCCAGAACATTAGAGCCCTTCAGTTCAGAAGAAACGAGGAAGTGAACACAAACCTTATTTCCAGAAAGCGTGGAACAGTGCAAAATGTATAAAAACAAATAAGCCTGATATCCTGTTATAAGCAAGAATGGGAAAACATTTCACTTTGAAACCTATAGCAGATGGTCTCCTCAGTTCCCAAACAGTTACAGAGCATTGTTAAAGTAGAAGTGATGCTGCACATAGGTAAACATGTCCCAGTCTCAGTATTTTGAACTATGTTGCTAACATCAAACACAAATGGACAAATATTTTTCAGTTTCAACATGTGATATGTTGACTTTATACTATTTTCAATTAAATACAGGCTTTGAATGATTTGCTTTTAATGCACACGTTGCTTTCTGTTTCTATTTACTTTCTACACAGTGTCCCAACTTTTCTGGACCTGAGGTTTGTAGATAAAATTAAATAGTGGCTAAATTTTAAATGAAGCATCAAAAAACACAGAAGTACAATCAAAATGAGCACGATCATGCTGGTATTTTTATTGTAATTTTAAATATTATCACTCTGAAGGCCTGGGCTCCTTAACTTTATTAATATATGATCAGTATCCCTCAGCTCTAATAGTTTCCCCTGTTCCTGCAGAGACTGGCGAACTCCAAAGCCCACACCTCGCGCTTCATCAGCGCTAATCTTCCCTGCAACAAGTTTAAGAACCGCCTGGTGAACATCATGCCTTTCGAGTCGTCCCGCGTGTGTCTGCAGCCCATCCGAGGAGTGGAGGGGTCTGACTACATCAACGCCAGCTTCATTGACGGATACAGGTAATGTCATCATTTTCAACATTCAAACCTGAAGCCCTTACACAGTGTTTAACCTTGAGGCACACTTTCGTATATGACTTAAAGGTGCAGTACTGCATTTTTCCCAGTGCCTGTGTGTTATTGCTGTTCTCCTATCTAGCCATCAGAGGTCGCACAACACAAATCCTGAACAGCTCACTGGCATTAGTCAGAGACGTATAAAACTACGTATAAAATGAAATAACCGCCTACTGCTTTTATATTTCCATGCGACAGGAGGCTATTATGTGAATAATTATATAAGACAAACCTGATACGAATCCACACCAGCAGGATCTCAAACGCACGTATGATTGCAGGGTATTAATCAGGACTAATTGGTTCCCATTTCCTGCAGCTTCAGCTTCTCTGAGAAGGCTTTATAACATGTTGGAACGTTTCTGTGAGGATTTGATGGCCACATGAGTATCAGTAAGGTCAGGTCCTGATGTTCCTTCACTGCTCACTCTGCAGTGCTGCTGGCTTTATCTCCCTGTAGCCCACAATTGGCATTGAGCATGACTTTGGACTCACCAGCTGCTCCAGAGTCCTTCGTTTCATGCTTTTTCATTCATACCAGCCATGTGTCCATCTTAAAGAAGCTGAATTCACTTATTATACAGAGTATCTACAATTTTTGGGACACAGTGTAAGACCGTGAGCTGAGTTCACTGCTGCTGCTGCTGTTGCAGTAAAACACCTGTTCAGAGATATGGGAAACAGTCTCTCGATTACTTCGGTGAGGCTGTGGAGATGACCACAGGCAATAAACAAGCAGCAGGAGAGCTGTGGGAGAGTGCGGCTTCATATCAGTCACACTGTGCTGGCTGTTTGTTTGTCCTTGCTTTGCTGAGGTTGGGAGAGACTTCAGTGTCAATAGCTGGAGTGCCTTGTAAAGCTGGATGGACCTTGGTGCCTCAGGATGAAGACCTTGTGCAAGAGAACGTTTAATATATGAGATCAGGCAGCCCTAGTTTTTGCCGGACCACCACCAACTGAATCAGCCACATAAGTGTCACTGATATTTTAGTAAGAGAAGGCAGACGTTCATGTGGATCAAATGTATCTGCCCTTATTGTCCTTAGACTCATGGGTAACATCCTGTGGACAAACCAAGGGAACAGAGGCTTGTAAAGTGAGAATGGTGTGGAGGTGTGAAGCTGCAGTCGGGCTGATAAACCTCACTCGGCCAGCTTAGCGAGCTACTCTGGTGTGATTAAATCTCTCTCAGTACACTGTACACTGCTATTCCCTGTCATCAGACACACTGGTCCATTCCCCTTTCACTCAGTCAAGCCAATCAATGTTCCTGCTACAAACAGTCCGGCCTTCTCAGAAAAATGGTTACTGTGGTGGTAATTTTAGATTTTAAAGTCATGTTGATTTCATACACTCCATTTCCTCTCCTAGACTTATGTTATTTTATTTTAGACAGTTCTATAATGACAGATTACAGATATCCCCCTCTCCTTCTGGAGAAGAGAATGTAATGGACCTTTACAGAACAGAACTGGACTTTAACACCACTGCTGT
>NC_089818.1:13890700-13908200 GCF_029633855.1 Hoplias malabaricus
GATGCTGTAAATAATGTGTATTGAAATATTGACTATGTGTTTAAAAGTTATCATTGTTACTGAAATATTTTATATTGCGAAGTATATTGATATTGAATTATTGTCCAACCCTTTATTTTAATATTAAATATCTATCATTAACAGACACTCTCTCTCTCTCTCTGTCTCTCTCTCTCTCCTGCAGGACGGCCAGTCCAGGACGATTCGTCAGTTCCAGTTCACTGATTGGCCAGAGCAGGGCGTTCCGAAAACGGGCGAGGGATTCATCGACTTCATTGGCCAGGTTCACAAAACCAAGGAGCAGTTTGGACAGGACGGACCAATCACTGTGCACTGCAGGTATGACATCATTACTCAATGAGAGTTAGACAGCCCTGAGACAGACCGGTAGAGGTAAAGATGCCCATCAGATGGATTAGTTATGAGAAAAAACTCTGACAGCACACATTGGTCTTTTTGATAAATATATGAATACAAGAATTACAAAATGTAAGTCTATAGTAAGTCTTCGTAAGTCCTGCTCCGGGTGACTGTCTGTGAGGAGTTTGGTGTGTTCTCCCTGTGTCTGCATGGGTTTTCTCCGAGTGCTCCGGTTTGAGTGGGAGTCTGTGAAGGACTGGTGCCCCCTCCAGGGTGTGTTCCAGCCTTGTGCTCAGTGATTCCGGGTAGGCTCCAGACCCACCGCGACCCTGAACTGGATAAACGGTTACAGGCAATGAATGAAAGAAGTGTATACTTACAGATCAGGTGTTTATTTAACTCTCCGGTCGAACAGAGGCTTGTTAAGATGAGTTTCTAAACGAAAAATAAGTTTCCATTTATTTACTTTAATTTATGAAAAAATATAAAGCATAAATGATGTGTCAGAGCCTTAATACGAGTCATAAGTCAAGTTCTTTCACAAAATTCAATAAAACACAAAAAATTAATTGAACAGAGCTGTACAAAGTTCAACATAAAAGGCATAAAATATAAGAGCAATGTAATTGATCCTGCTGTATGAAAAAAGCCTCAGTAAATAGACCTGCCTTCTTGTCCTCCCTCAGTGCCGGTGTGGGCAGAACTGGCGTGTTCATCACTCTCAGCATCGTCCTGGAGAGGATGAGATACGAAGGAGTCGTGGATTTGTTTCAGACAGTGAAGACACTACGCACTCAGAGACCTGCCATGGTGCAGACAGAGGTAATGTGTTTTATTCGTTATTAAAGACAAAGAAAAGACACAGAGAAGAAAGAGAACTGGGCGAAAACAGATAAAAACCAGAGCTTCTGCTCCTCGCTCCTCACTGCCGTGGGCTCGGGGTCGGGGTGAACAGCGAGCGGCTCATTATCATTTAAAGGAACAGGTTCTGGAAGCAGGCGTTCTGGACACGGCTGTTTAGACAGCGGGGAGAACACTGCTGTGGGGCTTTGACCAAAGCAGGACATAGATGTTTCATTAAGAACCTATTTGTTGCACCATAAAAAGCTCTTACTTCTCTCTTCCTGAAAGTTGGCGCTCAGTGCCCTGTGTCTGTCTGTCCTGTGTCCTGTGGGGGGGAAAATAATGTACCTGAACATTTCCTTTGTTTCTGACGTTGTACTAAAGGAACCAATCTCTAATCATCCTGTGTCTGTGTGCTTGTCTGTGTTAGGACCAGTATCAGCTGTGCTACAGAGCAGCTCTTGAATATCTGGGCAGTTTTGACCACTATGCAACGTAACGCAACCACTCCTGGACTCTCGGCTTCTGGAAATGAGCCTTCAGGAGCGCGGAAATCACAATAATAATAATAAAAAAACCACCACCGCGGTCCTTCTGAGCCACCGTCCGCCAGAGAGAGAAAGAGAGAGAGAGAGAGAGAGAGAGAGAGAGAGAGAGAGAGAGCTCCACCAATCACAGAGCTCCTCTCGGACCGGCACAGAGATCTCACACATGCGGAAATCACCGTCGACAACTCTCCTCCAGAAGCATCAGCGCTTTGATTTTCTTTTTAATTCACCTCCACCCTCCCATCAAAGGAAGGATGGAGTTCTACTGGTTGTAGTTTTTTATGATGTTTTTTTATCCAGGTTTACCATATATTGTCATTTCTTTTGTTTAGGGAAATTGTTTAATAATCATTTAACATCTCTCTGTCTTAACAGCCTCTGGGTCTGTATTTTCCATGGTACTGTTATTGTTTTCATATTTTTGTTCGTTCTTTTTGTTCTAGGTTATTTTAGCACAAGGAATATGTATTTTTAACATGTTCCTAGATACTAATACTGGAGAACCACTGTTCTCAGAGCTGCTGTTCTTTCTTTTGACTTTATAACCTTTTTTTTTTGTTTGTTTTTACTACTATATTAAAAAAATATTTTTCCTTTGTGTTTTTTTTTTTTTTTTGTCTGTAAATTCATTCAGCGAATTGGAGCGGGACATTTTTAAAAATGTTTATTTCTGTATATTTTTTAAAGCACAACTTGCTTTTTTATTTTATTTTATTGTATTCTTTTGAAGTTAGAGCTACTAAATGAATAACTGGGAAGATTTCTTGATACTGAAAGAAGAAAACACAAAAATAAAGCAAATCTGGTTGAGAGACAGTGTACTCAGCACTGTACAGAGAGGTCCAATATTACTGACCTGTGGTTTTTTTTTTGTTTGTTTGTTTGTTTTTTGGGGAAAGCTGGAAAACTGTACAGTTCTGACCACTCCCAAAATAAACAAAAAGAAACATCAGTCTAATCCCCCCTTTCAACTGACCGCTGTCCTTTTTTTATACAGAAATATAGATATATATAGATATATATATATATATACATAAACAGGAAGAGTTCTAAATACTATTATTCATATAGTATATACAGCTTCAGATATATCGTCACCCATTCTCTCCACGAAGACTAATTCTGGACTTTCTCGACGTACCACCTTAGAGGACGAAAAACAAAGGACACTGCTATGTGTGAGTCTGTATTCATGGTATAAAGTTATATCTACTGTATTCTCATGGCACCCCAGGTTCGGGTGTGTTTTTTTGGGGGGGAGTGACAGCACACAAAGTGGAGACAAACTCACAGCGTAAACACTTTAGTAAAGAGTTGATTTCTACCTTGTGGACGCTCCGTGCTGTAGGGGTTGTAAACACACACTCTGTTTTCTATTTGTTAATAAAAAAAATTTAAAAAGACTGGAATTCAGCTGTTTGGGAAAAGAAAAGCTCAATGTTAATAAAGTTGAATAATGGTTTTTTGCTTTTCTTTTGTACAAAACAAAGGTCTCTCTGTGTTTATTCAGCCATAATCTTCTCTTTCATAAATCACCACATGTGCATCGCTCCGGAGTTTTAAAGAGGTTTCGATGTTAACGCCTCTCTTATAGAACTGGGTCGGAACACACATTGCTGAAATGTTTAATGCCTATCTGAGAGAACTGGGATGGAACACACACTGCTGAAAGGGTTATCGCCACTCTTATAGAACCGGGCCAGAACACACACTGCTGAAAGGGTTATGGCCACTCTTATAGAACCGGGCCAGAACACACACTGCTGAAAGGGTTAACGCCGCTCTGATTGAACTGGTTCAGAACACACACTGCTGAAAGAGTTAATGTTGCTCTGATAGAACTGGGCCAGAACACACACTGCTGAAAGTGTTAACACTGCTCTGATAGAACCGGGCTGGAACACACTGCTGAAAGGGTTATCGCCACTCTTATAGAACCGGGCCAGAACACACACTGCTGAAAGGGTTAACGCCGCTCTGTTTGAACTGGTTCAGAACACACACTGCTGAAAGAGTTAACACTGCTCAGATAGAATCAGGTCAGAACACACATTGCTGAAAGGGTTAACGTTGCTCTGATAGAACCGGGTCAGAACACATTGCTGAAAGGTTTAACGCCGCTCTTACAGAACCAGGTCATAAAGAACACTGCTGAAAAACTTAATGCCGCTCTGAGAGAACTGGGATGGAACACACACTGCTGAAAGGGTTAACGCCGCTCTGATTGAACTGGTTCAGAACACACACTGCTGAAAGAGTTAATGTTGCTCTGATAGAACCGGGCCAGAACACACACTGCTGAAAGGGTTAACACTGCTCTGATAGAACCAGTCCGGAACACACTGCTGAAAGGGTTAACACCACTCTTATAGAACCGGGCCGGAACACACACTGCTGAAAGGGTTAACATAGCTCTGATAGAACCGGGCCAGAACACACTGCTGAAAGGGTTATCGCCACTCTTATAGAACCGGGCCGGAACACACACTGCTGAAAGGGTTAACGCCACTCTTATAGAACCGGGCCGGAACACACACTGCTGAAAGTGTTAACACAGTTCTGATAGAACCGGGCCAGAACACACACTGCTGAAAGGGTTATCGCCACTCTTATAGAACCGGGCCAGAACACACTGCTGAAAGGGTTATCGCCACTCTTATAGAACCGGGCCGGAACACACACTGCTGAAAGGGTTAACGCCACTCTTATAGAACCGGGCCGGAACACACACTGCTGAAAGGGTTAACACAGTTCTGATGGAACCGGGCCAGAACACACACTGCTGAAAGGGTAATCGCCACTCTTATATAACCGGGCCGGAACACACACTGCTAAAAGGGTTAACACAGCTCTGATTGAACCTGGTCAGAACACACACTGCTGAAAGTATTAACGCTGCTCTGATAGAATCGGGCCAGAACACACACTGCTGAAAGGGTTAACGTCGCTTTGATAGAACCAGGTTGGAACACACACTGCTGAAAGGGTTGGCGTCGCTCTGATCGTACCGTGTCGGAGCACACATTTCTGAAAGAGTTAATGCCGCTCTGATAGAACCAGATCAGAACACACACTGCCGAAAGAGTTAACACAGCTCTGATAGAACCGGATCAGAACACCCACTGCCGAAAGAGTTAACACTGCTCTGATAGAACCGGATCAGAACACACACTGCCGAAAGAGTTAACACTGCTCTGATAGAACCGGGTCAGAACACACACTGCCAAAAGAGTTAATACCACTCTGATAGAACCGGATCAGAACACACACTGCTGAAAGTGTTAATGCTCCTCTGATAGAACCGGGTCAGAACACACACTGCTGAAAGGGTTAACGCTGCTCTGATAGAACCAGGTCAGAACACACAGGACAGTGCAGCTCGCTGTGTCAGTGTGTAAAACTGTCCACAGGTGTGAGTGAATGGGTGAGTGTGTGAAACTGTTCAGAGTGTTCCTGTCCTGTACCCAGTAATTCCTGGTTGGCTATGGATACCACTACAGCCATGCACTTGATGGGAAAATGGGAAATAGTAATTATAGTCATACACAAGATAAGATGTAAAATATCCTATGCCAGTCCATTAGAACTTGACATAGGGCCCACCACACTCTCTTCCTACCTGCAGCCATACAATTCCTGTTGAATCCTACACCTCAACACTAAGGTTGCTGTGGCTGTTTATGATCCAATCAGCAACAGGCTCTTTAACAACTATGGTTACTCATTGAGCCCAGCCTATGAGTACCCAGACCACCCACTGTATCACTAGCTCTTCACCAGGGTCATCAGGCAGGCACGTCCTCTCATTGGTGTTTCGATTAATTAAGCCCACAGCACCTCCAGAAGGCTCAACAGTGAAGTCTGATGTTCGAAACTTACCCCTCTCTAAGCCAGCTTTACAGTCCTACCTTACCCTTTACCATCAACAACCATAAATCCACACTGGCCTCCTTGGGGACTAAGGCTGTACCTAGCCCCACTGGCACCATTAATACATGCTCAGTGCCACCAGTTCCATGTGAACTTTACATGTTTCATCACCAACAATCCCAAAAGCATCTCTACAGTGCATTTCCCCAAGTAATCAGTGTTCTCATTATCCACAACCACTGACTAGACCTTTCAGGTGTTTCTGATCACTCCTTCACAGCTGCCCTTACTTTCCAGCCCCTGATGCCAAACTGCACAAGCAGGAATGTGGTAGATTTGGCTGCAAATCCTCTAACACCTATCTTACATGTCTTTCATGTGCCTGCCACCTGCGTTCCCTCAGTGTAGTTAACACAATGCACTATGGGACCTGCAGCTTTTTTCCTAAGCCCACCAGCAATTTCCAATCTCATGCTTTACCCTATCCAATATTTGTAGCCTGCGCAATTTCTTGAAAACATTCCCCCTCACACACAAAGCTAACTATTTTATTACTACAGCCACTCATCAAAGCATTAACCTTTAGACGTTTGCTGTCCAACAAACATGCTAAAACCCTTAGCACCTGTTTATTTGTCCACGTATACAGACCCTGTGACAAACTAACTTTACAAACTGATAGAATATGCTTCAGCGTGCCAAACTCTGTATATAGTCCACAACTAGGGTCTTCACCTACCCACTATCCAAAATTTTGCTGTTTTGGGAGGACGTCATAAGTTGCTCCCAGCTAAAATTTAATACAACTTGCCTCCATCGCCCACAATTCTTGCAAGGAAATTTTCCACTTCTCTAGATTCTCCCATCATAGCCACTGGCCTTGTTTTGCCTGTTACACTGCTGTTGCACACAGTGCCTCCTCCTCGTGTTCATGAATAAAACTAGTCATCATTTGCCTTCTCTCTGGTGATGTGGCCTTACTAAAAGCTTTCCACGAATCACCTGTCCCAAGGCCTGCTCTTCTGAATTGTACTTGGCCAATCACATCCCCTCTGATGAGCTCCTGGCTGTCTGCATGGCCCTCTGATTCCACTTCCTTCCTGTTTTTGTGATTGGCACTGCTGCTTTTACCACTGCATCATTCGATCATGAGAAAATCACATGATTCACATTTGCACATTTAAATTCCTCAACTAAACTTGTGAGCGGTAACTCCAGTACCCTCTCCCATTCCATGCCACACTAATTAAACACTGCAGCATCCCTAGTCACTTCCTTATGGCCTTGTTCATAACCCTTTCCATTTTCTCTACTTCTGTGGTTGAATGTAATGTATTAATTGGCTTGAATCTAATGACAAAAGCACAATAAATAAATAAATAAATATCTAGTGTTATCTCTGTATACATTGTTTTATATGCACTTCCTGGGAAAGGCGTCACATTGATTTCATGATATAAAAATCCCAGTCTGCTCCCCCACATCAATGGTACCTTCACGTATATGTAAGTCCCCAGTGCCATGATACACCACCTCTGACAAACGGAATAGGTTTGCCCTTGCACCTTTCACTGATAATAATTTGGGCAGTACCCCTCTGTCTCGGCACAAGCCACTAAATATTATTTTATTTTATTATTTTGTTCAATATATTATTCTGTAGCTTCAAAATATTATCTTGCGCCTATTAAAAATGTATTTATTAAAAACAACCACTATGTCACCTTAGGTGCTCCGTACTTTTTTTTGTTTAGTTTCACCTGCATACAGTAGAATGTTGTCCCTGTGCGAAGGGTTTTTGGGGTGTGTTGTAGGCAGATTGTAAAACGCGTTTATATTTACAAAACAGTCTCAACCTTAGTCATGAGACAATACTGGAAACCTTTCCTTTTTTATTTGGTCAGTTAAATACAGTTTTCAGATAACTGAGAAATCAGGCTTTTTCTGCATTTTATGAAACCTCATCGGTTGTGGAAAGGGCATTGTAACGTTACATTTAATGTATGAGGCTTTACAGCAATAACTGATGGTGTTATATAATTATAATTATATTGATTATTCAATTCAAATATAGCATTTTACCTTTAACACTAGAACGACCAAACCGCTGCCATTTGGCAATTATACCTTTAAATCCTAAAGAACTGCCATTTGGCAGGTGTGAACAGCTCTTCTCACCTCCAGTGTTATGTAAATGAGGCCTTTACATTTGAAAGGAGACACTCTACTGCACTCCACACTCTTCTCTGCAACAAGTTGGTGAACCCCCACCCCCCAGAAAAGTCAACATTACCAGACATTTAGATTCAAGTTAGTTTTATTGGTATATGAACATGAAAGAAACGTTTTGCTTGGTTTCCCTGTACAATGAAATAGTAATAAAGGAAGTAATAAAAGATAAAATAAGCATGCAACAATATGATAATAAAAGTATTCATAAATAGAAATGTAAACTATACAGAAACATAAACTATGTTCTTCATGCCACACTGTGCCATCTTTTGCTGTCTCTGTCAGCCACTCGTGTGTCTCCATGCGACATCTCTTTCCTGGAGGTGGTGAAGTCTCCTCATCTACAGGACCCTATGTTTGAGAATTGATTAGTGAAAGGTTAAAATAATGTGAAATTGACACAAACATGGTATTTGAATTATAATTCCAAAACATCTCAAGTATGCCTCCTTTGTGCTAATGTAGGATTGTTTTCACAGTGCAAAAAGTGGCATATTGATTAGTCAAAATAGCTCTGATATGTTGTAACCTTATTTTAAGTAGTTTTTGTCTTTTGAAAAACTGCCAATAGGTAAAGATATTTTCACATAAATTTATACAAAAAAACAACCCTCAGCTACTTGTAAAAAAGACATTTTTACTTAAACTTTTTAAAACCCAAAGTAAAAGAATCATATCAGGACATTTTGTCTTGTTTTAAGTCAAAATACAAGTCAAAATTACTCAAATTAAAATAGAATAATATTCTTAAACAATTTTAACTTATCAAGATTGTACTTTTTGCAGCGTGTCTCTTCCAATTTCACAACAGCCAGAACCAGCAAACAAACGTAGGAAATTTAGGAAATCTTACCAGAAGAGATTTCAGAGTCACCGCTCTGATCAATAGTAATTTCTTCTCCATCTGAGTCACAGGGGTTGACATGGTTGAGGATCATGTCCAAAGCCTGCTCTTTACTGTAAACCTTTGCCATGTTTGCTTCTCGGTCAGAGTAAGTGAAATATGTGTGGTGACGTGGCTTTTTATCCACATGGAGGTAGATACACACATAATCGTTCACATTATCACCCATCACACTCATCCCTGTTCACTGTTACCTGGTACTGGCATATTTCCATCTAATGGCAGCAACAACAACATTTTAAAAATAAATATAGAACCCATCTCAGTTACCTCCATGGTGTATATTTGTAATATTGTATTATAGTGAGAAATGTTTATTCTATTTTATTTCACTCAGCATGTAGCCAGATAGGCTATTTACTTTGGTGCAGTTTATTATATAAAGTTTATGTACTTTATTAACAAGTTTTCCTGTGTCTGCAGTCATCTTTCTCTTTATTCTAAAACTGACCCAAAGACATTATTTGAACTATAATTCCAAAACACCTCAAGTCTGCCTCCTTTGTACTAATTTTAGATTGTTTTCTCACTGATGATTGGCCAAAATAGCTGAAGTTCAGATTTTAAGTAATTTTGTCTTTTGAAAAACTGTCAATAAGTAAAGATATTTTTACATAAATGTATACAAAAAAACAACCCTCAGCTACTTGTAAATAAGACATTTTTACTTAAACTTTTTAAAACCCAAAGTAAAAGAATCTTATCAGGACATTTTGTCTTGTTTTAAGTCAAAATATCTCACCCCATTTGCAATTTTTTTTTCTTGACAAGTAAATATGACTCAAATTAAGATTAAATACTATTTTTGAGCAATTTTTACTTAACTGTTTTTTTATTTATTTATATTTCTCAAGGTTTTTGTAGGTTTCACATCAAATAATACTGCATTAGATCAACAAATATAAACTAAAAAGCTTAAATAATTCTTTATTGTGTGTATTCTAAATAAACAAGTATTATTTCATCATATTTTTGAAAGATTATAATAATAATTTTTATTATCAGCAGCTGAGAAAACTGCCAAAGTACCAAAATATTTTTTATTTGTTGAGATTGTTGCCCTGAACTAAACTCCTGAAAGTCTGTGCCTTCTGTGACTCTCAGAGTTTTATCAGTCAACACAGTTCACACTATCACCCACCCCCCCCCCCCCCCGTTTTAGCACCTAGTAGTGGCTTAATGTACATAACAAAAGGTGGCCTAATGTGATGCAAATTACCCCTCTGGTAGAAAAAGGGGTCATATGAAAATCCTGGTAGTTCTAGTGTTAATATTTTGTCTATCTATAATGTACACTTCTACCCTTAGTGTTATGGCCTATGTAGTGCACTACGTAGGGAATATGAAGCTATTTGAGATTTGACCTTTATTGTTCGCCGTGGCTGCGCATGCGCCCTGCTGTGTTTGGGTTGAGCTCCGTTTTGCTGAGTGCGCACGCGCGGTGATGGTGTTCGTGTCTGATGTTCTGTATATGCGAGTGATTTGAATCTCAAGATCTCCGGGAATTTTGCGGCTTAAACTCCGCGTTTTCTTAGCGTTACTGGTAAGTACCACCTGTTTTACTCTTTGTAACACCTTCTAACATCTTTACGGCTTTGGAAAGCCGGTGTTTAACCGTGTTTTTGGTGCAGAATCCGTGAAAGACTATCGTTATCGGGCCGAGAGGAAAGAGTCTGTTAGCATTGAGTTTAAAGAGCGATCCTCGTTGTATTTCAGTTGTGTTTTAGAGTGCGTTGGTGCTGGTTCTTTAGTGTGCACTGTTCTGAGTTAGAATCTGCTTAATTCCGCAGCTTCTTTTAGCGATATTTTCAGATTTTTTCGATTAGAAACCTAGCTTGTTAGCTTAGCTCGGCCACTTTTAAAGAGACGCTGCTTTCGGCGAATCAGCGCAGAGGGATTTGCATAAATGGGCGGGACTGCGGCGACGGGCGGAGCGTTATTTGTTTATAATGTACACTTCTCTTCAGTGAACAAAACTAGCCATACACCCAATCAGCCATAACACTAAAACCACGCGCTTTTAACTACACCTTTATTTGTAGTCCTTTATTTCTGGCTCCACTGAACATACAGGAGCACTTTATAGATCTACAACTACTGTTTACTTGTAGTATATTTGTTGCTCTGCATACTTTGTTAGCATCCTTTAGACTTGTGCTTCAGTGCTCAGGACCCCATATGGCGGGTATGATTTGGGTGGTGGATCATTCTCAGCGCTGCAGTGACACTGAGGGCTTTAAAAACTCCCACAGCACTGCTGTGTCTGATCCACTCGTACCAGCACAACACAATAATACAGCACCACCTACCAGAGATTTCTAACTATGTCCACTGATGAAGGACTAGAGGACGACCAACACAAACGTGATGAGCTACTGTCTCTGACTTTAAATCCAAAAAGTGGACCAACGAGGTATTAGTGTCTATCAGAGTTGACAGTGAGTGGACACAGGATTTAAAAACTCCAGCAGCACTGCTGTGTCTGATCCACTCGTACCAGCACAACACACATTAATACACCTTCACCACATCAGTGTCACTGCAGGGCTGAGAATGATCCACCGTCCAAATCATACCTTCTCTATGGGTTGTCCTGTGTGGGTCCTGTATGGGGTGAAAGTATGAAGAGCAACAAATAGCATAAAGATTGGTTCTGTGTAGTTGGTATAGGTGAGAGAATTGACAGTACGTGTAGAAACAAGATGGCTGTAATGTTATATCTGATAGTTTAATTTATTTTGACTTATACTCAGTACTAAATTCTTTTGTTGTTTGAAGGACCGTTCTGCGAGGATGGCTTCCGAATCGCAGAGCTCCAACTCAAGGGGGATTATGACCTTCTACCCCACGATGGAGGAGTTCAGGAGCTTCAGCAGATACATGGCGTACATCGAGTCTCAAGGGGCACACAGAGCTGGACTGGCCAAGGTCAGTGGAGTTCAGTACCAGAGTCACATCTCAGGGTGGAAATACTGTGGTGGTTACTGACCTGTATTGATTTTGAAATGTTAGAATGAAAAAAAGTGTAGAGTTAGAGATGGGGTCAATCTTAAGTGCTTTAATTAAGAAATGCTGGCTCTCCAACCATTGTAACCAGGTTGATTAATATAACTTTCACTAAATCATGCATTCTTTTATGGTTAAAATGAAAGTTTTAAGTTTTTTTCATATCATCACTGTGGATTTTTACTTTTCTACATCATTTGAAAACGCAGCTGTCCTTCACATTGTGCGGAAATTTCATGATGAACGGACCAATAGAAATGCTCCAAAATTACTTGGAATAAAATCTTTTTACATCTATTGAAAGTTTAGATTCTTTCCTCTCCTGAAGAGTTACTATTTTGGAGATATATATATATACATTTTGGAAAGTGATGTTTGTTAAAAAATCCAACCCAATATTGGTGTTTTATTTTAACAGCAATAATCCCTTCAGTTATGATTTAATATTCTTGTAAAATCAAAAAGTCTGTTTACTCCTATAGAACAGAATTAACCCAACTGAATATCTTACATCAACTTCTGTCATCTACAGATCGTTCCTCCAAAAGAGTGGAAGCCCAGGCGCTCGTACGATGATATTGACGACCTGTTGATCCCTGCCCCGATTCAGCAGGTGGTGACCGGGCAATCCGGACTCTTCACCCAGTACAACATCCAGAAAAAGGCCATGACCGTGAGGGAGTTCCGTAAAACGGCCAACAGCGACAAGTGAGCGTCTCCATCTCGTTAAATTAGATATCACTCTGTGGCGTAAACTCTGATACCTAGCTTTAATATCTCTCATGGTCTCTGTTTCGCTCTCACTCTTGCTCTCTGTCTCTCTCTCTCTCTCTGTAGGTTCTGCAGCCCTCGGTATGATGACTTTGACGAACTGGAGAGAAAATACTGGAAGAACCTGACATTCAATCCCCCCATCTATGGGGCTGATGTGAACGGCACTCTTTATGACCCTGTAAGTGACCTCTTAAAGTGGGAATGTTACGGATTTGTCAAAATGTCTCAAATTCATTTGCAGATAATAGACAAACTACAAATGAACTAATTTCATAAAAGCTTACTAAGATGTGATTCAGAGATTGACTTCCATTTTATATATATTTATATTTATTATTATCATTATTATTTATTTTATTTTTTTTTTTTTAAGTGAATAAAGTTTCTTATTATGTACAAAGCAAACCTGTCTGTATTGCCCTAAAGGTGAGGTGGAAAGACTTTACTGGAGAATTAATTAATGTATTATAATATAATTCGGTCCTCAGGGTGTTGACGAATGGAATGTGGGGCATTTAAACACCATCTTGGACACTGTGGAAAATGACAGTGGCATCACCATAGAGGGAGTGAACACCCCATACCTGTATTTTGGGATGTGGAAGACCACCTTCGCCTGGCACACTGAGGACATGGACCTCTACAGCATCAACTACCTGCACTTCGGAGAACCTAAGTCTTGGTAAAGAGCATCGTCAATATTAGCTTAATGCTATCACTGTAATCACACAATGTATCTCTGAAATTAACAAGATGGTGTGTGAACATTAAGCTGTAAAATGTGCCCCTCGCGCCCCTGGTCTCTGTGGTCTTGGGTTTCAGATTTGAGTCCCAAAAGCATTATACCCCACGTTTAAGTGGACTTTAGAATGGCCCCGCCCCCTCGTCGGAGTCTGTCCAATCACAGCGCTGGACCAGTGTATATGTGTGAGCGCAAAGACAATGTTAAACCCAGCAAAACAGACACAACGAGGGCAGAGAAATAAGAGCACTGAGTAAAAATGGAGAAGAAATAGAGTGAAAATGGCTAAAAACCAGAGCTACTGTGCGCTCATGTTGGGGTGAACAAAGAGTGGCTCATTATCGTTTAAAGGAACAGGAGCCTTTATTGCACTAATTGATTATCACAGAGTCTGGAAGATTTCTTTCTCTGTTGACCTAGAGGAACACGGTAAATGAAATGGCACTTTAAAATGTGTTCTTTATGGATTTGCAGGTATTGTGTTCCTCCAGAGCATGGCAAGAGACTGGAGCGTCTGGCTAAAGGTAAAACCAAAGAATATCCATCTCCTCTCTTACAGAAATAATATACATTTATAAAACATGTTTAATAATTTACCCATGCTTTCTTGTTCAGGTTTCTTTCCTGGAAGTTCTCAGAACTGTGAAGCATTTCTGAGACACAAGATGACTCTCATATCCCCCTCCATCCTGAAGAAGTATGGCATTCCCTTTGAAAAGGTACAACATATACTTTCATACTTGGGGTGAATGAATGAATGAATGATAGTTCCACTCCAAGTGAGTTCATAGACTTGCTAGATCACATTACAGTCTTTGTGACGTTAGTGCACATTGATCAGTTTTCATCGCATGTGTTTGAAAGAAAAGTCAAGTTGCTTCAATTCTTTCACTCGTCTAAATCCTTCTTTTATTATTGTGTTTGTGTTTAGATCACTCAGGAGGCTGGAGAGTTTATGATAACCTTTCCGTATGGTTACCATGCTGGATTTAATCATGGCTTTAACTGCGCAGAGTCCACCAACTTCGCCACGCTGAGGTGGATTGACTACGGAAAGCAAGCCATTCTGGTGAGAGAGTCTTTAAAATCAACTTCTTTCATTTTCAAGTTGTTCCTATTGTCGTGGAAAAAGACATCCATGTTTGTATGTCTTTCAGTTAATCTGATGGCATTGGCTTGTAACTCACTCACATTTAGCAGGTGAAAGAATGTCCACAAGGGGGAGCTTTAAACACTCAGATTGATTGTATATGTTATAAGAGCAAGGGTTTGCTTTAATGACAGTGTGTGCTATTTATCTGTTATCAAAAGCTTAAATCCATGAGCTACTCCTCAGCTGTTGATAAATGTAAAATGCTCTGGTGCTTGTTGCAGTGTTCCTGTAGGAAAGACATGGTGAAGATCTCCATGGACGTGTTTGTGAGGAAGTACCAGCCAGAGAGATACGAGCTTTGGCTTGCAGGAAAAGACAACGCTCCCATCGACCACACCAAGCCCACGCCTGAAGCGGCAGAGTTCATGGGCGGAAAAGGAGAGTTCGGACGCCAGGACAGGAGAACAGAGATCCTGAGCAACGAAGGACAGAAGAAAAGGTAAAATTAATGAGATTAATCTCAGTTAAAAGTAGCAATCGGTTATTTACTAAGTGACTCCTCTTCATATTATGAAGCCATTATAATAACACCTAGTGGCCTGGATGAAGTGGTTCATTCAGGGACAATTGCACAGTTTGTAAGAGGTAAGATCTGGTGTTTTTGCTCTTGGGCTCCCTCTAGAGTTGCTGAGTGTAATTCACTTTTACAGCACCGTCCATGGTTTCCTACCGTCCTTCAAATGATACGCAGTGCTAAGCCCAGAGTAGCATCAACAGAGGCTCGAATCTCTCTGTTACAGCTCAGTGGAGCCTCACAATGATTTAAAAGATGTAACTGTAAGAAAAATCTTACCTATTGTTCTTTTAATAGCAGAATAAAATTATGTAAATAATGATTTTGATCTATAATTTGCTACTGTGAGGTGGTTAAAATGGCTGATTGCTTCTTGATGTTACAGTCTTATTGATCCTGATGTGTGGCATGCTTTTGCCTGTTTTATTTTTTATGTTTATTACTGAGATTGAATTGTGCGGTTTGTTGTTCTGGAGCAGTGTGGCCAAACAAAGGATCGGTACGAAGAGACACCGTGTGTGTTTGGAGGTCCCTGAAGATGTTCTTCCTCCAGACGAAGAAATCAACTACGGCAAAAAGGGCAGACTTTCACCCAAAGCAGAGCGCTGCAAGTCACAATCAGGTGTGTGTCTGTTGATGGGAAGGGGGTGGTGTATTTAAAATATGAACTTGTTTAATCTAAACTCCCTTTGTCCGCCATTTCAGAGCCTGGTAACCAGGCATCACTGAAGATGACAGACAGAGGCAAATGTCCAGATCCCGATGACCAGTTCCAAAGTTCAAGCTGCGATGCTGCTGAGACCACCGACATGTGCTCCAGCACCAGCTTATTGCACATGTGTCCACAGCCTCTCAGGAAGAATCAGCTGTCCATCGCAGCGATGCCCACAGCTTCACCCTCTCTCTCAGCTCTGCCCTGGGCCTCGTCCAAACCCGGAGTGGCCAGCCTCCTCTTCCACAGGACGCTAAGTCCCTCGGACGCTCTGCAAGTTCACAGCTATGCAGCAAGGATGGGCAGTAAACCTTCAGCTCCCAGTTCAGACAGCAGCCCAAAATCTGACTCTGAGATCGACACCAAACCAGACCTCAGTGCCCATGAAGAGACACCAACACCGGACACTGGCAAGGTCAGCGATACAGGGCACGCATCATAGAAAATGTATTGTTTTTCCGCTTACCAATTTTTAATGTTGGCTCACTTTCGAGACAAAAATTAGTTTGGAATTTGCCATATTTGTGATGTCACACTGTTGATGGGATATATCTGAACACGAGGTTTATAAGCTACTTTTAATTTTATTGTTTCTCCACAGTGGAACACATTTCAGGTTCTTAATGAAATGTCTGAGACCTGCTTTGGTCAAAATCCCACAAGCCCCACAGCAGCATTCTCCCTCTGTCTAAACCGCCCTGTTCAGAACGGCTACTTTCAGCGCCTGTTCCTTTAAATGATAATGAGCCACTTGCTGTTCACACTGACCCTGAGCACACAGCAGTGAGGAGCGAGGATCAGAAGCTCTGGTTTTTAGCCGTGTTCTCCCTTTTCATTCTGTGTTCTTATTTGTTTCGCTACGTTTATCCTTGTCACACGTTTGCACTCTCACAATCTCACACTGTGATTGGACAGACTCAGATGAGGAGGCGGAGCTAGAGACATCAAGTACAGAGACTGAGCAGAATCGAACGGCTCAGTTTATCCCATGTTTTCTGATAAGAAATACAGACTCTCTGGTCTTGTTTCACAGTGTGTGTGTTGGTGGGCTCCAGATTTACACATTAATGTGCACATGCACTGAACAAGGGATTTCTTCATAATATGCCCCCTTTAAGACAGACATTTTTACCTCCTCCTTATATTTTAAAAATAAAATAAATAACATTTTCTGAAATACAAATCGCTGCTTTTGTCACAAGGTCTTCTTAAGGTCTGTGTTATTGATTTCCTCATTTCATGTATATATTTTAGGAGGGGAGTGAAGTTGGAAATGAAAACAAGGGCATGAAGAGGAAGCTGCAGCCAATCAGCAGCGTCCCTCATCACCATCCTCTTCTCAAAGACAGCTCCAGTGATGAAGGTGAGATTTGTCCTCCCTTTCTTGAGTGCTGTAGAGCTGGAGTGTGTTTTCCTGTCTTTGTAACCCTCTCTCTCTCTCTCTCGTGTGTGTGTGTGTGTGTTTAGAGCTCCAGGAGCATCCTGACCTCTCAGGGCTGACCGAAGAAGAAGTGTGCTCACAGGAGACGGACCCCTGGGCCCGACTGCTCGCTCCTCTTTGGCAGGACAGATCCAGGTGCTTCAAGTTTGAGCGGGAGTTTAATCGCCGCATGGGTCTGCAGTTTCCACACTGTGCAGTGTGCAGCCTCTTCCACTCACACCAACAGGTACAGGGCTGTGAACTCTCCACCTCACAGAATAGAACAGAAACAGTGAGGTTATGTATCAGGCCTTTCACAAATTTGCACATGGAAGACTAACATTTATGAAATTGTTTGTAGAGAAACTATAGTAAAAATAGAGAGATGCCTTGTTGCAATCCCGGGGTCCAGCAACTTTTTG